>NC_139624.1:58245414-58518240 GCF_964638095.1 Poromitra crassiceps
ACGCTTAAATGTAGATTAGCCATGGCTGTACGTTCCACCTGATTTAATTTAACATTATTCACAGGGAGACAGTTCATGTCCTTTGTAATGGGTCATTCACACAGAACGGATAAGGATTTATAAGGCAATGATAGCTTGATATGCCTGCTTAGAGCCACTACTAAATCAACCAGTTGATATTGTGGCAGTGGCAGTTTTGGATCCAGCAGACCCCCACCTCCATCCCCACTCATCATTTTTATGCCTCCGCCGGCGATAGCCAGGCCGGAGGCATTATGGATCCGGGTTGTCCGTACGTCCGATGTTCGTTAACGCGATATCTCAGGAACGCCTTGACGGAATATCATCAAATTTGCCTCAAACATCGACTTGGACTCAAGCATGAACTGATTAGATTTTGGTGGTCAAAGGCCAAGGTAATTGTGACCTCGAACGCCATTTTCAAGCTTGTTAACGCGATATCTCACGAATGCCTTGACGGAATTTCATCAAATTTGCCTCAAAACATCGACTTGGACTCAAGCATGAACTGATTCGATTTTTATGGTTAAAGGTCAAAGTTCAAGGTCACTGTGACCTCACACACCCGATTTCCAAGCTCTGTAACGCAACATCTCAGGAGCGACTTGACGCAATTTCTTCCAATTTGCCTCAAATGGCGATTTGGACTCAAGAATGAACTAATGGCGGAGGCATAAATCCGCGGTGCGGTTGTTCTAGTTGGACTTTGATTTTTAGCTGCAGCTTGTTGCTGCTCAATGTGCACCTGTGCATCTCTGATTTTGTTTCTGGGCACAGTCAACCAATGTAATCCATGTTGACTTAAGCTCTTCAGAAGAGACGATAAATTAAATGCCCCTATTCTAGGAAAGCAGAAAATCAAAATCCATTACACCCTAGTCAGCAAGTGTCCTTCCCAGCAATGTGATAGCAATGTGTGTTTATTTCTTGGTCCTAGGCAGCATGCCGACCTTATCTCTTGTCTCTCTCTGTCCTCTGCTAGCGTAGCTCGACAGCTCATTCACGCCGAAGCGGAAACCTCTTTGTCATTCCTTCGGTTTCCAAAATCTGTCCCCATTTTCTAACAATCTTCCTTTTCTGTTTCCCCCTTTTTTGTCTTCTCTCGGCCCTTCTTCTCTGTTAATTTATATTGTCCTGTCTTTCTCTAATTCTCTCTCATTTCTCGGAACACTCTTAATATTTTCCCCTTCTCTGTTACTCTCGCTCTCTCCTTCCATGCTCTCTCTCTCGTTGTTGTTTTCTCCCCCTTGCAGAACCTCCCCCAGGTAAAGCAGGTACAGGCCCTGCGGCAGGCTAAGGAGCGGCTGCAGGCAGAGAACCGGGCGCTGGCCCGCGTGGTGGCAAAGCTCTCCCAGTCCGCCTGCAGCCAGCTGCCCGCCATCGACCTCTAAAGCCACGCCCGTCCGTCCACCATCTTCTTCCTCCTCTTCCTCCTTCTCACCTCTCCTCCCCACCCAACCCCCACCCTTCTCATGCTCCATTCGCGCTCCGCCCCGCACCCATAGACAGGCAGGTTCCCAGCCGTCCAACCATTGTTGTTGGTTTTGAATTTACTCCCCCTTTCCGCCCCCCCCCCTTCTGCCTCCCCAGACCTCTTGGTTTTTCACATTGGGGAGTGTGTTTTTATTATTATTACAACAGGGCACTCTCCTTTTACAGTACACAACTATCAGATGCTTTCCACACTTCTCAACATAGGAAAATGCCCCCATAAGTCATAATAGTTAAAGGGATACGCCAACATTTTTGGCCATTCGCATATTTCCCATATTGCTGATATTAAATGTAGAATGTGGCTTTATCGTCACTGTGCATGCAGTATAAACTGCAGTACAGCCCTCACTGCTAATAGCTTAGCACTACAATGGCAGTTATCCCCGTTCAGTTGCCCAAAATGCACATTCCAACAGCGCCAGAAACACTCGCATGTACAGTACATGTTATGACTACATGAGTCATAACATGTACTGTACAGTACATGTTATGACTACATGAGTCATAACATGTACAGTACATGTTATGACTACATGAGTCATAACATGTACTGTACATGTTATGACTCATGTAGTCATAACATGTACTGTACATGTTATGACTACATGAGTCATAACATGTACAGTACATGTTATGACTCGTGTAGTCATAACATGTACTGTACAGTACATGTTATGACTCATGTAGTCATAACATGTACTGTACATGTTGTGACCCATGTAGTCAGTATCAAAGAGAGGAAATCTCTGCACAACCGTGTACGTCAGGTGCATCGGAGAAGCAGGATCAGTTGAAGAGGAAGACTCCCGCACTGACTTCACTTCCACCATCCTCATACCGGGAAAAGATATATGATAAAGAGCCTTATCACTTGTGCCTCTACTCATGTGGTTTACATGATCCGTTTTCCGTGTGGTCTTGCTTATGTCGGCAAGACCACACGCAAATTAAAACTACGCATAAGTGAACATAAGAGTACTATTCGGCGTAATGACAGGGACTACCCCGTAGCTGTCCATTTTAATGATATGAAGCATGATATTTCTTCCCTACACTTCTGTGGCATTGAAAGGGTTGCCCCGCCACCTAGGGGCGGGGATCGTGACCTTTTACTGAAAAGAAGAGAAGCCTTTTGGATTTTCAATTTACAAACCTTATCGCCAAAAGGCCTTTTGAATGTCATGTTCTGATTTGTATAATTATTATTGTTTTCATATAGCCTACTTTGTCCTTTTCTATTCCAGGATCTGTTTTAGACCATCCCTCTTGTCTTGAGTGCTATTTGGGTGCATTGGCGTGTCTCACCACACCGCCTTATAATTATGCAAGCACCTAAAGCCCTTCTGACATGACATAGGTTATGATTACTTATATATTTTCTGTATTGCAGAGCCATTTACAGCTGTTAAAGAACTCTTGTACCTATGCTGTAATAACTGTATACCTTTGTATGTTCTTTTTACCCTTTTTTCACTGGGAATTGTTTGAATATATTTTTGTCAATTTGCTGTAATTGTAATTGTGTGACACCTGCAGTGTAGTGATTTGCTCCATGGGTCTACTACATAATTGCCTTGCTCCCATTGGATGATTGTTCTTTTCCTGGTTCCTATTTAAACAGGTTCCAGTCTTTGTCATGCCATATGCCAGATGAAGGTCGCTTGCCCGAAACGTTGCATTTATTTAATAAAAGTCTTCTTTAAATGACTTGTGTAGTCACCAGGGCCCAGTAGTTCAAAACTTTTAATCTCAATCAGATCCGATTTTGAAATCCCATTTTCTGTGATCCAGGATCAGACAACTCGGCCAGATTTTGTCCCAGTATTTCAAAGCAATTCAGGATAGGATCACCCTGATCCAGTTTCAGACTTTTCAAGATGACTAGATCCTGAATATCAGTGCTTTAATCCTACCTATCTCCATCTAGTGGATATGAAAAATAATACAAGGAAGACAAGAGACCACATTGCAGAGACATCTATAATGTCTAATTATATTTTTAAATACATAAATAAATATAGCCGCAAGCGGCGATGGGCGGGGTTCAAGCCTTGCGCAGATGACAAAGCTTCTGATTCTGACTAGGACATCCTCCTTGATATATCTGACAAGTTTCGCGATCATTGGACAAACAGGTGTGGAGTTACAGCCTTTTTTATGTTAAGCCACACCCATTTCTGGCGTTTATGGCGCCCCCTTTTGGTCGAATTGCACAAAATTTGACACACATGGTCTAGGATGGTCTCCGAAGACCTCCTGCAAGTTTCGTGAAGATTCCTTAATCGGTCATGAAGTTATGACAATTTAGCTGTGAGGCCACGCCCTCTCACAAGTTTAACGATTAATATCTCCGAAACGAAAGGAGATTTCAAAGGTTTCAAAAAGGCAGTTTGTAGAGCTTGCTCCATAGATGCTTCCTGGCGATGGTGGTGCAAATCGTGGTGTTTTCCAAACTTTTCCAAATATCTCAAAAACTTTCCAGGCGGACATTGAGGGTCCTTATGGCAAATTTGTAGAGCAGGTCCACCTGAACATCTGGAAAAAAAAAGTTTGAAAATCGGACCAACGGCGTGGCAGTTATGGCCTTTAACGTAAAATCTTCAATTATAGCGCCACCTTCAGGCCAATTCGAAAAATCTTTTTTGAGCACCTACCAGCCAACAATATCTGTCATTGGGCCAACTTTCAGGTCTTTACCATTTACCAACTCACGGGAATTTGCGTTGGGGCAGATGAACAACAAGAATAATAATAACTATACATTCAAAATACTGTCAAAAATTCAGTTTTTGACATACAATTCTTAGATTTTGTACACTTCAACTACTCTGACAGCAAAATCTTGTCCATTTTTTTCGTGGAGATTCGAGCTTTATTTAGCAAGAATTTGCATTAGCTGTTTAAAGTACCATTTACAGTAAAACATTTTGATGCACTGTGGGCTCAATTTTTTATCTATCAAAAATCTGTTTGATACTTTTGTGGAGGACAGTCTATCGATGCAGATGCTGGAGTTTGGTGTCGTTTGAAGAAAAAATGTGGGAGGAGTAGGGTTTAATTAGTTTTACAGTTTTTGCAGTTTTGCGGTCTTTAGACTTCATAATTGGCCATAGGTTGCAGCGTACAAAAGTTTCTCCTCATTTGGGCACACATTTCGGTGAAAGTGGCAAAGCCATAGCCCATATGCCTGATTTGTTATGAATTTTCAAAGTTTGAAACTTTAGACGGTCGCTGTAGCGCCACCATCAGGACCATAGGCGCCAAATTCACGTCAACTTAGTTTGGCATGGGACTGGACCTTTGTGCAAAGTTTGGTTTATATTCATGCATGGGAAGTCTGACTTCCTGGGAGAAGAAGAAGAATAATAATACAGGCAAATACAAGCAGCAAATACAAGCAGTGGCCCTGCCGCTTCGCTGGCCCGGCCACTAATAAACCGGGTGAAAAACAATAGGGTTTCAGCCCCTTCAGGGCTTGAACCCCTAATAATAAATAAATAATCGCAGAGTCCCCCTCTCTGACATCGATGATCCCCAAGAGCCCCTTGCACCTGCTGATGATCTAGGCCCACCTATGGATTTCCCTCTAAATGAGAAACTGAGTGGTGGTGCAATGCGAGATGCTATTGTCCGCAATTACTCTTGAAAGGTGGTGACAGATGATGGACTTTTTTTTTGTTGAAGATCTTTTTTCTTTAATCTAAATTACATTTGTGATTGACAATCTTTGTTGTGATACTTTTATGATCATAAACATTTATGTCATCAACATTTGGTTGAAAACAAAATAGGCCACCACAAACGTGACCAAAAAATTAAATATAAAATGTATTTGCCATGAAGGCTAAAAATTGTGTATTATTTCAGTTAACAAACTTTGCCATCTTATTTATATTGACACATATTTTTAAATAAATTGTATAGTACATTTTGCTCTGGTAATCCACTGGAAATCCACCCCTCTGGTGGGATCAAGATAATCCAGTTTTTTGGGATCAAACTGATCCCAATCCTGTGTTGTCGCTTTGAACTACCTGTTTTGAAGATTTGATCCAGATTAAAGCTTGGATTTGATTTCCTGATTTGATCGGATATCAAAGTGATCCTAATCCTGTTTTTTGGTTTTGAACTACCCAAAATCCAAATCTGAACCGATCAGATAGGGATTAAAAGTTTTGAACTACTGGGCCGGCGATGAAATGATAATCCAAATTTACTGGGAACTAGTGCTGCACGATTAATCGAATCGCAATCACGATGTCAGCACGTGCGATGACGTAACCGCAAAATGGTGCGATTATAAAAAAAAAAACTTGCTTGTGTGCCTCGTCTAATGTTACACGCAACGCAGCAAATAAACAAACAGATGTTTCTCTGTCATCACACTGGACATCAACACTAGTGGGAGACTTCTCCCACTCCCGCAAATATACAGTACAAAACAGGTAAAATCAAAAGGGGCTTTTCTTTGGGGAAGCTTTTGGTTAAAGGTGAGGTAACTAGGCATGCGGGCTCGCATACGCAGCTTGGCCGCTTCGCGGCCTCGCCCGCAGCTTGGCTGCTGCATGGCCTCGCCTGCTCTATTGGCATGCGCAGCACACAATTGCTCAACTTCGGATCACTGATGACATCACAATTGCTCGAGTGACCACATGACTTCATCACTGATGTAATCATCACTGAATTTATAACCTCAGCCAGGAAGGATGACATCACTGATGACATCATTAGGTAATTAGGGCAATTACCTAATTAAAAAATCTGGCTCTGTCAGGTCACCCGCATGTGTGCTCTTTAGACTCCCTGAAAGTTTCTGCCCAATCGCACGTAAAATGGCATAGCTGGATCTCATTCAATGTGGGACAAAAATTTAAACCGAGCCCACTTGTTCCATGATGATGATATGCGCAACGTGAGAGGGAGAGAGAGCAGCCATCTCTAACATCTAGAGCCTTGTGAAATCCGCATTGACCAATCAAATGGAATCAACTGTAAAACAGCGACTACTTTACCATAGTGTCCCTAGTGGTGGACTGTAGAATACATGTAAATGACAGACAGAACACAGACGTCTGTCTCAGGGTCTGAAGTGACATCTGTCTAAAAACAATGAAGTGAATTTTTTGTTCACAACTGTTTTTCCTTTACTTGAAGCACACAATGAGAAGCTTATAAGCATTTTACAAAAAAAAATTGAAATAATTTGAATAGAATGTTATATTAGAAAAGCGCTATATAAATCCTATTATTATTATTATTATATATAATGTTATAGAATTTTGTACAGTCATCTACTGTATTTCTGACTTGAAGCACTTGTTAAAAATAGTGCATTGTTGTGTAAATTGACTGTTATATCTTATTACATTGTGGACATGTGTTCATTCACTTATTAGACACTATTTCTGATGGTAAAATGAGCGTAAAAAGCAAAACACATAATTCAGAAATGTAAAAACGGAATTTGGGAAAAAATAAAAATTTTGTTTATTAAATCGCAAATCGCAGTATTGTCCACAATAATCACAATCGCACCTTTTCCACAAATCATGCAGCACTACTGGAAACGGTCAAGTAAATCCATAGCGAGAACTAACAGAGGTTCCAAGAGGGTTCCCTCTGTGACCAAAGTTACTTCCTCGTTTGCTCAAGGAGCATGCACTGTGTGCAGTCATCATCAGTACAGCACATGCTCCTCGAGCAAACGAGGAAGTAACTTTGGTCACAGAGGGAACCCTCTTGGAACCTCTGTTAGTTCTCGCTATGGATTTACTTCGAAAATGACCGTTTCCAGTAACTTTGCATTATTTCATTGCGTGGTGAGTACACGAGTCACATGTACATATGAGTGTTTCTGGCGCTGTTGGAATGTATTTTCGGCAACTGAACGGGCATAGGCAGGGATACCATAGACTGCCATTGTAGTGCTAAGCTATTAGCAGTGAGGGCTGTACCGCAGTTTGTACTGCACGCACAGTGACGTTAAATGCATCCACATTCTACATTTAATATCGACAAATAAGCAAATCTCCAAGAATGTTGGCGTATCCTTTTAACATCTTTATAAAGGCGGGGAATGGTCAGGTAAGTATTGTTTTATTACATTACTGCTGTCAAATTGAACCTAAATTTACTCAAAATGTCTTTGATTACTCTGCAGTAGTGGAATCTTCATCTTTATCTGATGTTTTATCTTTACGTACTGTAAAGGAAAGTGTCCTTTTTGGTAAATTTGTAGTTTTGATGCTTCCGACAGGGAGCGCCGTTGTTCAGTTTGGCTTGTTCTGGCTTCTTTGCATGAAGTGACTTCCTTTTTTGCATCAACTTGTGGCCCACATCCTTCAGAGACTTGAACTTTTTTCTGTCCCCCTCCTCTGTATTAACCTGACACTGCCAGATGGGGGCAGTGTTGTGAAAACAATACCACCCCCATCTGGCAGTGTCAGGTTACCTCTCTATTCCCCCAAGTTTTAATTTCACAGATGACATCAACAAAGCTTTGGCTCATTTGCATGCAGCAAACAGGTTCATTCGGTTGCAGGCATAGCGACTTATTTGGTCAGTAACAAGTACAAATAATACACGAGGGCTTGCCTGCTATGCAGCGGCGCTGCAGTATGGCAAATTAACCAACAGGTCGGTTGATTGTCATCTGTACTCATTTTGCAATCGTTTTTTTTTTTAGTGGGCGACAGTCTTCTCTCAGTGCCATGTGACAATAGGGGACAACTGAAAATAATTGTAATATGATTACTAGCTGAAGCACTCGCCGCCGTAGCATCTGTATTACGCTGCTGAAAGGAAACGCCAGCTGATGATATTTTTTTAAAGAACCATTTAGACTATTTGCACAGTAATGTCTGTAGTCTTGTAGAATGAAATGCATCCCACTGCCTGGATGATTGGATCATTATTATTATTATTTGGATTATTATTATTTGTATTTTAGCAATTCAGGTTTTTGCAGATCATTAAGCACATTTCAGACTTAAGAAACCAATAAAGGGAAATGTCTAGCTTTTCCATGACAGCAAACATGTAGCAGTAGATCAAGACTCCTCCTGCAGTCACAGCCATCTGAAAGGGGAGTGTAGGTGTTTAGTGGATCAAGACTCCTGCAGTCACAGCCATCTGAAAGGACAGTGTAGGTGTTTAGTGGATCAAGACTCCTGCAGTCACAGCCATCTGAAAGGGGAGTGTAGGTGTTTAGTCAGTGGATCATCAAGACTCCTGCAGTCACAGCCATCTGAAAGGTGAGTGTAGGTGTTTAGTGGATCAAGACTCCTGCAGTCACAGCCATCTGAAAGGTGAGTGTAGGTGTTTAGTGGATCAAGACTCCTGCAGTCACAGCCATCTGAAAGGACAGTGTAGGTGTTTAGTGGATCATGACTCCTGCAGTCACAGCCATCTGAAAGGTGAGTGTAGGTGTTTAGTGGATCAAGACTCCTGCAGTCGCAGCCATCTGAAAGGCGAGTGTAGGTGTTTAGTCAGTGGATCATCAAGACTCCTGCAGTCACAGCCATCTGAAAGGTGAGTGTAGGTGTTTAGTGGATCAAGACTCCTGCAGTCACAGCCATCTGAAAGGTGAGTAGGTGTTTAGTGGATCAAGACTCCTGCAGTCACAGCCATCTGAAAGGACAGTGTAGGTGTTTAGTGGATCATGACTCCTGCAGTCACAGCCATCTGAAAGGTGAGTGTAGGTGTTTAGTCAGTGGATCATCAAGACTCCTGCAGTCACAGCCATCTGAAAGGTGAGTGTAGGTGTTTAGTGGATCAAGACTCCTGCAGTCACAGCCATCTGAAAGGTGAGTGTAGGTGTTTAGTGGATCAAGACTCCTGCAGTCACAGCCATCTGAAAGGAGAGTGTAGGTGTTTAGTGGATCATGACTCCTGCAGTCACAGCCATCTGAAAGGAGAGTGTAGGTGTTTAGTGGATCAAGACTCCTGCAGTCACAGCCATCTGAAAGGACAGTGTAGGTGTTTAGTGGATCAAGACTCCTGCAGTCACAGCCATCTGAAAGGACAGTGTAGGTGTTTAGTGGATCAAGACTCCTGCAGTCACAGCCATCTGAAAGGACAGTGTAGGTGTTTACCCATTATGACTTGGAGGTTCAACTATAAATAGATGATGTGGTGTGTGCATTGTCTGCCTATCAGACTTACTGGAGCGTCACTGCGGACGCCGTGACAGGATCTAGGTGTGAACGTTTTGTTTGCGTCAAATAAAGGAGTGACTCATTTTGCTCTGCTGTGTATTTTTTTTTCTCCTTGGTTTTTCTCCTATTTTCTTCCCAGTTGTACTTGGCCAATTGCCCCTGTTGTCCCAGTCGTTGCTCCACCTCTGCTGATCTGGGCAGAGTTTTAGACTAGCACATGCTTCCTGCGATACATGCACAGTCGCCAACGCTTCTTTTCACCTGACAGTGAGGAGTTTCACCGGCACGACATAGCGTGTGGGAGGATCACACTATTCCCCCCAGTCCCCCTCCCCCCGAACAGGCACCCGGCGGACTAGAGGATTGTTTCTGTAGGAACGTCTGGCCAAGCCAGAAATACCGCTGCTGGGAATTGAACCCGGGTCTCCGCGGTGGTAGGCGAGTGTTTTTACCTCTACACTACCCAGACAAGGTGGCTTGTTTTGTGGCTGCCCATTCAGCAGCCGTTCAGGTTATGCATGGCTATACATCAGGAACTTTGGCCTGTGGTGTGCCCGCTTAATTTCTCTCTCTCTCCTCACTTGGAACAAGGATGTGATTTTATTTTTAAGAGAGAAAAAAGATTGAGATATGCTGTGTGACTGGTCCAAGATTGCTGACACACGCTGCAATTAACAGTTTGTAAAACTGGCCTGACTGGTTAACAGCACCATGTATCTGTCAAGACCTGTCTAAGCCTTCTCTTTCTCTCTCTCTCTCCTCCACTCGTTTTCTTTTCCTCTCTTCCAGACGCTACCAGACTTGAAAGCGGACAACCAGCGACTAAAGGACGAGAACGGAGCCCTCATTCGAGTCATTAGCAAGCTGTCCAAGTAGAACAGACCCCCTCTCCCCCCGCCCCTTCTTCTGCACCCCCACTCCCCCATGGCAGTGACTAATGGAATTGCACATTTAGATATTAATTGCAACAGACATCAGAGACGAGACTCCTGTTATTATTATTTTTACCCCCTTTCCTCCTCTTTGCTCATCCACCGCTGCAGCATTCACCCATCCATCCATCAATCCATTCATCCACCCCCCTTGTGCCACCTCTTAGATTATAATCCACTTGATTCCGTGGCTGCTGTCCAGATAGAACCACTGAGTTTACAGAGCAAAAGGAAAAGAAGGGTCGAGTGATCATGCATGTCAAAAAGCAGCATGGGGCGGGGAAGCCTAAGAAAACTATTTAACCAATAAGCCTTAGTTGTACATAAAGAGAGAAATGAATCTCTCTCTCTCTCTCTCTCTCTCTGCTGTCACTGAAGAACAGTTATTATCCAACACCCAATTTTTTTTTTGGTACCACGATCTCTTGCTTGCATTTTCCCCCTCTTGTGTGTTAGGGATGCATGATATTAACCTTGCGAGGCATCTGGATTCACGCAAGATCATGAGGTAACAATCGCACAACAAAATCCATCTGGCCACGCTCCAATCTATTGGTTTGGATCTGAACCACCAGTGGTTCACACCAATCAGCGTCCTATGAGGCAGCTACGGACGGGCTTTAGGTGTGACGCCAGCGAGAGCGAGCTTGTGATAGACAGATGGTTCATCCAATCACCTGCCAGGTATTTTTTGAAAGTGCCTGCCCTTTGAAACGGTTTCCCGAGCGACTCTTTCCCGGATGGTTATGTGTAAACAAACCATCCATCAGTGTCAGGTTAGCACGAGATTAGGTTTCATGCTGATATTTTCCAACCCTTTTGGCCGAATGCGTGTATTTTCCCCCCACTTAATTTCAGAGAACATCAAGTCTCTCCTGTAGTGGAATTAACACATTATTATGCCTACTCTTGTCATGATGGCCCACTGGCAGATGCAGACATAAGTACAATGCTAACCCCAACCCGCGCTGGGCACATGAGGTCAAGCTTTTAGTCAAGCATCGAACATTTGGGCATAATTAAAGTGTGATTTTATCGGCCTGTCCTATCGGCAGAAATGTTTGCTTCGGGCCGATATTTAATTTTAAAGCCTTTATCAGCCAATGCCGAGCCGTTATCATTGTGCATCCCTAGTGTTTTGTACTGTGCAGTCTTTTCACCCCACCATCACCTCCCTCCAAAGTGCCACTTCTGCCCCACATCAAGTACAAGTGATTGCCTCCTCTCCTCATTTGCCCCCCCACCCTCGTCCACACACACTTGTGTAAACACACACCACACACACCTCTCTCCGTGCCCCCACCCCCCGCACCGCTGCGTCTTCCTCCAAGAGGGAAAAACAAAAGAATTATAATTCTCGCTTTACCGATCGAGGCGGACCTGGTGGAATTTAAGCTTTCACTGTATGTGCAATATGCATTTATTTCTTTTTTTCCCTTTTTTTATGCTTTAACTATGAGTCCATCACAAGTAGGATTTTTTTCACTCTTCCATCGCTCACCTTCCTCCCCTCTTTTTTTTCTTTTTTCCCCTCAAGTTTGTAGTGTAGTCAGTTTATACTATGTATTTCTCACTTTTTTTGTTTTAGCAGGTACTGAGTGATGCTGTATATACCTGTATGTATTTGTTTGAGACCAGCACATGGCATGCGTTTATGGTTCCCGTCTGTTACTATTAAAAGTATACAAATTCCAGAGGACAAAAAGGTGTGTTTTTAATTTTTTTTTTCCTTTATAGTCTAAAGACATTGGATTACAGTAGAGCCTCTCTCTTACATGAGATGGCTGGCTGTTCAGTGCTTTTCTTCTCCCCCCCCCCCCCCCCCACAGTTGAAAAGTGTTCACATAATTGTGAGATAAAATAAAAAAATGGCTTCACTACATTTCACACATTGTATCCAGTATCTTTGGAAGAGTGCTTTTTTTTAAGCTGTAGTATTATAGCCAAGGTGTTGTCACTAAAAAAAAATCTTAGGTATCGCTAACCCAGTCCTTTTTACAATGTCTACATGCACTGTCAATGCCATGTGAGGAGTCTTGATGTCAGGTTAAAGCAACTTGCCACCATCAAATAGTCCATGCATCTGAAAACATTTTATGCATTTCAGTGGCCTTTTAAGAATATTTTAGTAAAAGAAAGAAAAAAGTTGCTGCAGATGGACTGTTGACCATCTACTTCTTTGGTTTAGAACTTTTGTTTTTGTTCTGATCGGTTTTTTTCTTTATTTTTATTATTTTCCTGTCATCTTGTAAAATAGGTGTGTGGCTTCATACATGCAAGCTGTGCTGTGACTACCAACCACTGAAGAGTTCATTAAAAATAAACTTGTACATTGTAAAGTTCCCATGTTTGTTTATTATCTTCTTGAAATGTATGAAATGGCAGGAAATCCCCCCCAGGCCCCATATATCCATTTGTTAAAATGATCTTGGTATCAGTCAATACATTATTTATTTCGTTAAAACTCTAGAATCGTGTAAGGCTCTTGGATGGAATGATCATGTTAAAGGCACTTTTGAGAATTTGGGGGGTGTATTTATATATCTTTTATACCTTTTTCTTCACCTCAGTAGGCTGTCATCCTTGTGTATACCTGCTCCATCAATCTGCCATACTGCATCTCACCACTAGATGGTGCACAGCTTTGAATATTGTTGACCAGTCAGGTCACAGGTGCACTGACAATGAGTTCACAGTAGCCTGGGTTTTGCTACTCTGTATCCAATTATTTTTTCCACTTAATGCCTAACATTACACTTAACTGCTGCACAAGAAACTAATTGAATGCTTGATACTGATTACAAAAAGCGCATACACCGACATAAAGTAAGCATAAAGCATTAGTGTCTTCATATAGCTTCATCTTTTGGCTGTTAGTGTTACATTGTTCACCTGGAAAATAAAAAAGTAGTTCCTAAGCTCTTGGTGACTTGTTTTTGCCTGTATTAGGTCTTTGCATGGGGGTGCAACTTAATGATAAGTGATTGTATGTGTTGTGCTGTACTACTTCCTCAGTCGTGCTTTTCCACTTTTCTGTCATCCCATGGAAATTGGAAAAGGCTTTAAGAAACCGGGTCTGGTTTGTGTCTCTATAGCCTCCTCCAGCTGAAGCAGATGGTCCTCATCAGACGGGACCTCGACCTGAGATAACAGGAGAAAACGGACCATTCTGTTTTCTCCTGTTATCTTCCCCCCGATAATTGAAGTAACAAATGGTTTTAATTATTGCAGGGTGGTTTTCAGAGGCAAAGCGGGATGATGTCAGGCTATTAGTTTCTGTCATTAGACTATTCTGCATTCTGATGGTGTCTAACCTGCACATTTATTCTGAAATGATCTCTGCAGTAAGAAATTGCAGCTATAGCTACCAGTATTGGTTCTTGTAAATGGTGAGAAATTACCTGATCCCCATGTCCCCATACCATTGATCACTGAAGTAGCCAAGCTGGCCCAATTTAGACATGCCATTTTCATGGAAGTGTGTTGCTTATTTCCTATCAGCTGTTGTATTAGCAAAGACTGGAACAAGTATGCTAGGGGCAATTTAGAATCTGTATGTTGTCAAGTTAAAACATATATATACACCCATCTGATAGAAAACCCTACAGTAGGTCATAGCCATGATGAGCACTATCATTGGATCGGGCCCGGCGCCACGAGGGGGCGCCAGGGGGCTTTGCACCCTCAGTTCAATTTTCTGCCCCCTCACTTAAAAAAAAAATAGAAAAGTTCATCTATAAAGGCCAGTTAGGCAATATTTGTACCTGACATGTTTTGGCTGCTGTTTTCTGCAGTCTTCATCAAATTTGATCAGTTTAAGTGAATTTACGCTACCCCCTATAAACATAGCTCTGTTGTTTCAGAATTGGCAGGGAAGCGCTATTTGCTGTGCTTTGGTTGTCACAAGGTGTCAGATGTAGCTATTACATTTGAACCTCACTGCATGTTGTAGTGATCATGACGTGATTAAAACACACACAGAGAGAGAGAGAGAAATCAGCTGCACCCAAGCACACAGCATGCCATGAGCAGAAAGACTGAGACAACGCATCTGATCACTTTATTTCTTTAATTTAATGAACCTGGCACTGACTGGCTATAATTTTGGTTTGTTTTTGTTGATTTTTGCAGCAATTGTTTATTCTGACTTTTCATAGACATATATGTTCAGAGTGCTCCAGACAGGTCCCGCATTTCACGTTATGCAAAGCTCAGCTCTATTAATGCTTTAATCTGCTGCTGTGAAATTTGATTTTATTTCAATTTTGGTTTTATTTGATTTTGAATAGTAGTCTTTCTTGTGTTGTTATTGCGCTTTTCAGAGGTTATTATGGTTAAAAAGTCCAGAAATAGGCATAGCGGGTATATAACCTATGTTGTACGATATAAAAATATCAGCCCCCTCCCCAGTTATAAACGCCCCCTAAAAGTCATTTCATCCTGGAGCCGGCCCTGCATTGGATACATTACTTGGTGCTCATCTGCTTTTTCAGGGCTCAGTCCGGCACCCTGCACATCCAAATCAAATGTGGAAGGAAGTGCGTCCTGGTAGCTCACCACGAAGGTACAAAAGAGAACAAAAGGCCAGCACTCAAAAAAGTCCTTTAGGTGTTTTTAATACTTAGCTTGTACAGCAGCACAACATACGCATTTCAGCGGGTAGCCTGAAGGCTACGCTTATGCTGATGAAGGCTACCCTTCTTTTGTACGTTTCTACCTTGGCCCTGCACCTTGACTGACTTCAATTTTGAAGTGTGCTCGCTACTGCTGTTGTTCACCATGAAGGCTCATCCCCTCTCTCTCTCGCCCCACCTTTCCTGTCTGCCTACTGTCCTATATAAAAAATAAATAAAGGCGAAATGCCCCCCCAAAAGAAAATGTGGAAGGAAGAAGAAAACAGCAGCTTGGGGCTCTTCGCTGCCAACAGAGATAGGCTACTCGACCAGAGGTGGAAAGTACAGTACTCGAGTACAAGGATTGTACTTTTTTTTTTAATATAATGCAATAGTTCAGTTTTAGTTTAGTTTATTTATTCGCACAGTAAAAAATAAGACAATAAAATATACACAGCAATGACAACTGTACAATACAAAGTAAATGAGCATCTGACCAAAAAGAACGCTTACATCGCAAAACAAGCACGCAATCTAATGCAATACTTTTGCTCTTGAGTAATTTTAATAATATATTTAAGCAATATAGCATGAGAGCAAGTGTGTTGTGGCGAATATATCCCGCTGATAAGCTGTTATCCCACGAGGCCGCAGGCCGAGTGGGATAACAGCTTATCAGCGGGATATATTCCACAACACCACGCAGCTCGAGTGCTATATTGCTTTTATAAAACGGTTTCCAAGTATAATAATATAATAATAATAATACTATAAGTCCGACTGGCATGCTATTCTGATAGAGTCAGTTGAAACACTACTGTAAGGCGGGACCGCAAGAACGTGCGGGTGATTTGATTGGATCGTTCTGGAGACTGAAGTTGACATTGGCCAATCCTGGCGCTTGCTGAGAAGCTGAGAGCTTTCTGGAAAGCCGACAGGCAGCTCGAGCGCAGCGCTGCATTCTCAGCGCTTGCTGAGAAGCTGAGTGCTTTCTGCAAAGCCCGACACCAACTAACGTTACGGGGTTAAATGCGGGGTTAACAGCCTTTTTTTTTGCAAAGAAGACATTAGCCCGCATTTATTCTTGTACAAAACATAATTTTCTGCGAAGTATTAGTAAAGTTATAAGCGAAGATCGATTCACAAGGATCTGACAGCTGTCTCCGCCATTTGTTTTTTTTGAGGTAACCAAAGGCTTTTAGTAAGAGAGTTGCCATGGCAACCAATAACCCATTGCCATGGGTTATTGGAGTGGGTTATTGGATTTATACAATGGCTGTGAACCAATCAGATTGCTTGATTTGAGAGAGCCGTTTTATAAATTCTATTAGAGTACTTTTAAATGTACACTGAGTAAATTCCGATTTTTGTTTTGTACACCACACTATGAAAACAGCACAGTAGCACAGAATCACTTCCGCATTTACGGCGCCCAAACTGGTGGCTCGCACTCAAGACTGGCCAACTGAATTAGACAGATGTAGACGATCAATTGTAATGATCCCCATCATCACATTAGTTCAGAAATCTCTGTTTCATTTGACACCGCTGATAGCCAAAGCTAAATTGATGTATCTGATTGTGATCTTGCTGCTGCTAGCAGCTCTAGCTCATCTGGCAAAGGAGAGAATCGCCTAACTGAGCATCCATGGCCGCAAGACCCGGCTGGGTCACCTGGAGGGTGTATGATGTTGAGAGACCCTAACACCCACTGATTCCAGGAACATCACTGAAGAGGTGTCCAGTGGCATCAGTAGATATGTACACGGTAAAGAACAATTCAAGAAGAGGGAAAACATGATTATGCATAGGCCTACAAGTGTTCATACAGAGGAGAAATCATTCAGTTGCTCAGTTTGTTAAAAACTGGAGGAAACATGATTATGAGAGAATCCATGCTACTGAGGAGAAACATTTATTCTGAAGAGTTCTATGCATGAGTACTTTTAGAGTCCACACAGGGGAGAAACCATTCAGTTGCTCAGTTTATAAAAACAAACACACACACACACACAATCCAATAAGAGGGGAAACATGATTAGACATATGAGAGGCCATACTGGGGAGAAACCCTAGTTGCAGTGTTTGTGGGGGAAAATTTCGCCAACGTTCACATGGCAAAACGCACACCATGAGAGCTGCAGCAAGTGAAGCTGCTGGTTGAGCTGAATTGTTTAGTAGTACCAGTATAATTAACTGACATTCCCATGTTACAGTAGTTCAATTTCACTCAGTAGTAGAATCATCCTATAATAAAATTGTCTAGGCGGACGGTGCCTGTCTGTTAGTCACGATTTGCGTCACGTTTTGTGTCACGAAAGTGACATCGGGCCTGTGACCCGGCCGACGTAACGCGGCCCAGGCCCAGGCTGTTAAGTGGTTTTAGGTCTGGCTGTTGTGTGGTTTTAGGTCTGTTATGTGGTTTTAGGTCTGCCTTATGTGGTTTTAGGTCTGGCTGTTATGTGGTTTTAGGTCGGGCTGTTATGTGGTTTTAGGTCAGGCTGCTACGTGGTTTTACGTCTGGCTCTTACGAATCTTGCTGCAGCTCCAAAGTATGGCTAGCTGAGGCTTATGTTTACTTCCTTTACCTCTCCTATGCTTCATTCTGAAAGATGAACTGACCTGAAAAGTCTCTGGACTAAATTTAAAACGTGTCTGCTATCATAAAAGCAGCTAAATGATTCCCACTGTTTTAAATACTTTATCGATAATTAAAATGATCCCAAAAACATATTCTCCCATTCTGCTTTAAGTCTAACATTGGAACTTATAGGATGAATCAGCATGTTTGCAAACAAATGGATTGGTTATACTTCCGGGTGCAACTGTCATTTGTTTTAAACTGCAGTTCATGGTGAAACCATGCCCTCTTTGAACTCTAACTACTCCTTCACCACTGGTGGTGACTTAATCTAGACACTCCATTTAAACTTGAAACGAGTCACCACTTTTAAGACTCTATCGCCTTAATTCAGCTTTAATTTATCTTTTGTACTGTTTGAGGAATCACAGTTTATGTTTCATACTTTTTTCAACCTTTTTAATGAGACCCTATGGAGCCAGGAACTCACTATAGATGGTTTTAACTTGACAACAAAAACATTCTAAATTGAACCCCCGCTCACTTCCTGTTGCAGTGTTTTGCTATGGACATAAAAGAAAAAAAAAACATTCAAGTGCAGGACTGACCATTCCGTGAAAACCGTCTATACAGCTGAGCAGCGAAAACAAAAGTAACGATGTCGAGTGAATATTTCTGCAGTTTGCCGAATGCTGAGGAAAAGGAAGTGCTGTGGGGTTGCGCTCTGGTGAAAACCGTCTATAGCAGGTTGTGCTTTTTACTAAATTTACATAATTTAAAACTATGACAGTTCTCACAGCGCACATTATGCACAATTAAGGTACGAATAATACCTAAGACATAATTTACCTGCATCTCAACAGGATTTACAGCACAGCCACCTGAACACTCAAAGCCAACATCACAATAACAATAAATAAATTCACCTGTATCTCAATAACACAGGATTTACAGTGCAGGTACACTTAATTCAAGCCAAAAGCACAATAACCCTAAAATTGTTCATAAAATCATGGAACATTTTGTCAAAAAATAAATGGTTGGGGATACGCAAGATACGAAGGCAAGATACGTGGTGGCCCTATGGGCCCCCTGAGCTCTTGGGCCCTTGGGCCTGGTAGGTCCGTTCGGTCCCTGTTCAGCAAGATAATCTTCACAAATGAGGACCACTTTTAGGATTTTAACCGAAATTCCCATACAAAAACCCCATTGTCCTTTACATGTAAGAACCAGGAAGTGTAGGGACTTCTGGGTAAGCCTACAAAAATATGTCATCCCTGCGCTACTCTATTAGCTATCACATAGAAATGTGAACTATTCCTACCAATAAGTCTCAGCAGCCAGGAGCTTAGATTCAGAAGCCTTGGGAAAAAAGGCTCAAGATTGCTCGCTAGTGTCCACAGGATGATGTGCTGTGCTTTTCTATGCTGGAAATCATCCGTACTGAAAGGAATTAGATCTCGGCAACTCCTGTCATACACACACACACAGACACACACACACACACACACACACACACACACACACACACACACACACACACTGATCCTCTCCTCTCTACTCATTTTTTCCTCTCCATAGCCTAATCTCCTCTTCTGCACAGTACATTGCAGCAGAAAAAGCTCACAGCCCAAACAAACCTCCCTAATTACAATTCAGCCTTTTCGCAAGAATAAAACATAATTTTATGTGTTTCTGCAAAACACAATATCAAAGTTTCTGAACTGAAAATACCTTGCATATCACATTTCTAGATACATGTATTCAGGGGTGCCCAAACTTTTTTAGAAGTGGGCGGGACCTTGGCTTCTCTATATATTACTTCTTTGAGTGATGAGGCCGACCCCCTGCCCCCCTGGCTCCACTCTGCACCGTGGATCCCGCCCCTTTGTCCCGCTGGTTGCTTTGTCCATTATCCCTGCTGCTGCACCCTCCAACGTCTCCTGGTGCCATCTGCAGGGTACCATCTGTGAATGATGATGGCGTGATAGTGGGTGACTGGGTGGGTCAGCTTGCCAACTTCCTCCCCATGCTCTGTGTCGGTGACTCAGCTGCACACACTGCAAGAAATGCCTCATTTCATCTTGTATTGAGTGTTCAAATCTAATTCTTCTCAAAACAAGTGAAAGAAATCAGATAAGAATATCAACTTGGTTCAACAGTTTTGTTGAATCTGAATCTGAAACTGCCATTATCTTTATATTAGAGGAATGAATTGCTTTATTCCAAGATATTGTCCCTTTGTGAAGAATAAAATTCCCAGAACAGGTGAAACTGAATTGGAAATACATTCAATGATCTTTTCCTAATAGCATATTTTGTCCACTTAAGTTGAGAAAAAACAATATTTTAAGACTCACTCAACCCATAAATGCCTTGCAGCATAGCCCTCTGCGTGCACATCAGCACGGTGGATAAACTGTGCTGCCTCTAAGTCATCATATAATTACCATAAATATTATGAAGAGGTGCCAGGAAGGGAGTGATGTCGGAGGGGGCAGACCCACTCAGAGAAAGTCAACACTGTCACGTTAAAGCATGCTCAAGTGAAGTGTGTGAGGTTTTTATCAGCCTGTATCGGCCTCTTCCAGACTCCAGGCTCCGGCTCCGATTACATGCAGGATATTTAACAGATTACCTGGATGATCTGATCTGATGTGGTGCGGCTTAATGTGCACCAAAGCATGTAATGAGAAGAAATGAAACAACATAGTTTACAATGCTACAACTGGGTGATAATATTCTAACTGAATGGATTTACTGCACTCTTTGCGAGGGAGATAATAGTGATAAGAGTGAAATGTAGAGTTAGAATAGTCACATTCTCATAGAGATCATCCATAGGGAATTCAACTACTGTACTGTTAAATCATTCCTTACTTTTTCTGGAGACCCCCTGGGACCCCCTCAAGGTCCTATGGTCCCTGGACCCCACTTTAAGAACCATTGTCATATTGAATGGATTATTAAAGGTTTATACCACCACTAACTTAAGTAACTAAAGTAAAATCTGATTTACAGTCTTGATATCTCTGACATTGTCAATTCTACACTTTTTTTTTCAGGGGGGCGAGCATCTGAATAAAATCTTGAAGTGTGATATCATCTCAACAAAAAACAAAATCATTGTTGTAATCTTGAGGAAAAACTTGGGATCTTGAGAAAACAACAACATAGATTTTGATTGATTGATTGGACATTCAGTAAAAAAAAAACATGAAATAAAAAGACATGCATCTCATTAAAACATCAAGGATAAACACAATAAAGTAACATACTTGTTTCCATTGTGGTCCTTTGTCTCAGACAAACAAAATAATACGACAAAGAATAGGCATCAGTACATAATATAATCCCTGGCAATTTTTGGCAAAAACCATGCATGCAGTATAAATGTTATTTTTGCCTATTCTATTTGAATATTTCTGTATACTCGGAAAACCAAGACTCAGATTCAATTAACCCAATTGTATTCATGTGTGATTATGTTAGTCCCCATAGTAGCCCTTTCATTGTAGTGAGACAAGACAGAGACAGAGTTTTCCAAATTTGACCTCACTGTATAAATTTACCTATTGTGATCTCTAGGATAATCACAGCCTTGTGAAACTTTATAACCACAAACTAGTAGAGACCTAGACCTTTCAGAAAATGTATGGGATGTCCAGGTACATTGAAGATAAGTGGGTTTTTCTCAGTCATTTTCAGAAAATAGTGATTGTCATCCAATCAATCAACGAGATCAAAATTGCACAAATCTTCAATTTTCACAAGTTATTGATACTGCGTCACAGCATTAAGTTTTCAAAAGTGTTTTTCATGTCAAGGTTCAAGGTCATGATGCTTTAGGTGGTGTTTTAGGGGGATTGTTGATCTTTCTTTTTAATAGCCTACATTTTCAAGTGGTCAAAAATGGTTAATTCTTGCACCAAATCTGTGTTACAAATGTACTGTATAAACCTCAGTCTCTAACTGTAGTGTGCACTGCTTAAATAGCCTGGGTGGCATTGGGGGGTGTGACATCACTGGTGATGTCATAACTTGTCTCTCATCCCCGCTCAATGGTGTCACACTTGTTCGATGATGTCACAGATCCAATTGTGATGTCATAGATCCCAAGCTCCCACTCAGAAGACAGGTGCCGAATAAATTAAACAAAATCAGTAAAAATAAATAGAGTCCGCACACTGGAATGACTGGCTCCCGGTCAGTTTAATGATAACATTTCGACCACAGGCTATTAATGCTGTGATCGAAACGTTTTCATGTAACGTGCGGGTATACCCCACTGACCATTGGTGGGGAGCCTGTGGAGAGTCCCCTGTTTCAAATACCTGGACATGCACCTCAGTGAGGACCTCACCTGGAACCTGCACACTGAGCACACGCTCAGGAAGTTCAGGCAGCGTTTGTACTTCCTCCGGCGGCTGAGGAAGTTTAAGGTCGCACCATCCATCTTGAAGACCTTCTACTCCTCAGCCGTCGAGAGTGTCCTCACTGGGTGCATCTCCGCCTGGTATGGTAGCTGCACCAGACGGGATCAGGTAGCCCTGCAGAGGGTGGTGTGCGCACCATCAGAGTGTCTTTGCCCACCCTGCAGGACACCTACTCGCGGGTGAGAGCAAGAGCTGTAAAAATCCTGAAGGATGTCACACACCCCAACTTTGGCCTGTTCACCCTGCTGAGGTCGGGGAGACGCCTTTGCAGCCTTAAGGCAAAAACTGAAAGGCTTAAGAAAAGTTTTTTCCCCCAGGCTGTCCGCATGCTAAACGCTAGCCACTAGCAGCAGTAGGACCATGTAACACTATTTTATTTATTTATTATTTTTTAAAGGTTCCTTTTTAAACGTATGTAGGCTGTGCTAGGCTACTGCCTTTTTAATTAACACTAGGTGTATTTATTTATTGCAGAGACTGTACGTTACTGTATTGCACTTTATGCATAGCATTTTATGTCTTTTTACTTCCTGTTTCTTTTATTGATTCAAGATTCAAGATTTTTATTGTCACTCCGTGGTACAAGTATCACGTGTGAAATTCTTGTGCTGTGGACTCCGTTTACAACATAGTACAAGTATAACAGGGCATATGAGTGCAAAAACAACAAGAGACACAACAAGCAATAAGGCAGTATAGTGATAAGACAAGTCAGAGACAGTGGCATATTCACTGCACATAGGTGCACATGTCGTGTGCATACTTTAGACGTGATTCAACATTTTAAATTCGGCGTATTTGACATACAGGTGCAAATAGCATATTCCTTATTAAACATACAGTTAAACATTAGACATACGTAATGGTAGCAGCTACAGTACGGTACAGTACGGCTACTACACTATTTGTGTATGTTAACACTTTGAGTGCCACGGCCCTTGGGCAAAAGGTTGCTTGCTGTGCCACATAGGCCGCAATGCATTTTAAAACAGTCATATAATTTTTTTAATAATTACTATGTAAACACTGAACACGCACAAATAACGATGAGACTCTCTTCTATCACCTGCAAAAAAAAGTTTATTGATCCCATTTTCCGTTCTTTAGTTATGAGCCGGAGAAGATAGCTTGATTGAAGCAAAAACATCCCTTTTTTTCTACGAGCTGAGATAATGAGCCTTTTGTGAAATTAAACATTTCAAGCACATCACTGACTCTGAAGCTAATTTTCTGATGTCTGGGTCTGTCTGGGTGAAGTGTATGCTGCTCTGCTGCTCTGCGTGCTCCCCCCCCCCCCCCTCAACTGCACACGCCTCCTGGGTGTGTCTTATGTGTCTGGTGGCTCTCAGTCTCTGCTGAGTTTGCTGCGCACACACAGTGAATGGTGCGCGACATTCAGCTTTTTGGTTCCGCGTGTGTTTGTCACGGGCTGGCATGCTTCCAGTTCGGAATAATAAGGCTGATTATGTGAATGTGCTGTTGCAGCGTACATGGAGGTGCTCAGTTGTGACAGCGGATGCTGCTGCTGGGGGCACAGCTGGCGTTGTGCTCGTTTATGGAGGCACGTCGATGCATACGGACGGATGCGATGCGATTTCCTCATTTTCCCCAGTGACTATTTCTGTGTGTTTGGCTCCTTTTTCTCTGATCAGGAGAGTGCTGTCGCCACCTAATGGGTTTGTAAAATAGGTTATCGACCTCCAATAGCTACAATATTGTTAGAGGCGACGTAAGAAGCTTAGATCGACACCCCCCCGTCAAAAAAACAATTTGGAGTTATGACGCCATTTGGCGTCGCTGGCACTGTACGGTAAATTTCTAATGACGCCATATGGCGTCGCTGGCACTGAACGTGTTAAGGAGTCTCGTGGCCTGCGGGAAGAAACTGTTCCTCAAGCGATTTGTGCGTGCTTTCGGAACCCTGTATCTTCTCCCTGAGGGTAGCAGGGAGAACAGGCTGTTGTGGGGATGGTTTGTGTCTTTGATGATCTTCAGGGACCTCCTGAGGCACCGCTGTTTATACAGTTCATGCAGATCTGGCAACTCACATCCTGTTACGTGCTGGGCCGCGCGTCTCACTCTCCGTAGTGCCCTGCGGTCCATGGTGGTACAGTTCCCGTACCAGGTGGTGAAGCCGCCAGTCAGCAGGCTTTCAATGGTGCCTCTGTAGAAGTCCCTGAGGATTTCTTTCCTTAGCCCAAATTTCTTCAGGCGCTTGAGTCCGTGTATTCGCTGTTGGGCCTTTTTGACAACAGTGGCGGTGTGGCCGGCCCAAGTCAGGTCCTGGTGGATATTGACTCCCAGGTACTTGAAGCTGTCCACCCTTTCCACCACTGGGCCGTTGATGGTGATTGGGGGGTGTGCGCCCCCCCCCCCCCTCCTGTAGTCTACAATGATCTCCTTGGTCTTGGAGACATTCAGAGAGAGGTGGTTGTCCTGGCACCATTGTTCCAGGGCCCCCACCTCCTCTCTGTAGGCCGTCTCGTCGCTCCCCGAGATCAGCCCCACGACTGCTGTGTCGTCTGCAAACTTCACGATGGTGTTAGAGGTTTGAGTCGCCACGCAGTCGTGGGTGTAGAGGTCGTACCAGAAGGGGCTGGAGACGCACCCCTGGGGCGCTCCTATGCTGATGGTCAGTGGGGAGGAGGTGAGGTTGCCCACCCTCACCACCTGGCGGCGGTCTGTCAGGAAATCCAGGATCCAGTCGCACATTGCTGTGTTAAGTCCCAGGTCCTTGAGCTTGCATACCAGCCTGGAGGGTACTATGGTGTTGAATGCTGAGCTGTAGTCCACGAACAGCATTCTTACATAGGTGTCCTTCCCCTCCAGGTGGGACAGGGCGGTGTGGAGCACGTGTGCTACTGCATCCGCTGTGCTCCTGTTGGGGCGGTATGCGAATTGTAGCGGGTCGTGGTCCAGGGGGAGTGTGGGGCGGATCTTTGATATGACCAGCTTTTCGAAGCACTTGCTGGCTATTGGGGTGCCAGTCGTTGAGGCTGGTCAGAGAGGTGGCAGGGGGGGGGGGGAGAGGAGGGGGGGTGGTGTTGGGGAGGAGGAAGGGGGGGGTGGTGGGGGGGAGGAGAGAGGGGGGGGGGGGTGGGGGGGAGGAGAGAGGGGGGGGTGATGGGGGGGAGGAGAGGAGGAGAGGGGTGGGAGAGGAGGAGGGGAGGTTGCTCTGGCAGAGGGGTCGAACCTGGCGTAGAACGCGTTGAGTTCGTCTGGCAGGGTGGGTGACTCGTTGTTGTTTTGCTGTTTTTCCCCTTTGAAGTCTGTGGCAGCGTGGAGGCCTCTCCACAGGTGTTTGGGGTTGTTGGAGTCCAGTTTTGCTTCCAGCTGCCTGCCATATTCTCTCCGTGCTCTTTTTAAAGTGGTTCGGAGGGCATATCTTGTTTGTTTGTATTCCTCTGGTGTTCCAGAGTTGAAGGCGGTGGTCCTGGCGTGGAGGGCTGCCCGGACGTCACTATTGATCCAGGGTTTCTGGTTTGGCATTATTTTGATTATTTTTTGGGGGATTATGTCCTCTGTGCATTTTTGAATGAAGCCTGTTACTGTGTCTGCATATTCGTCCAGGTCTCCTGCAGCCTTGAACTCTTCCCATGCTGTTTGGTCGAAACAGTCTCTCAGAATGTCCTCTGATTGGTCTGACCAGCAGTGGGTGGTTCGGAAGGCCGGGGGGTGTCGCTTGAGCTGTTGTTGATACCTGGGAACGAGCAGGATGGAGGCGTGGTCCAATCTGCCGAACGGGGGGCGGGGGGTCGCCTTGTAACAGTGTTTGATGTTCGTGTAGCACTGGTCCAGTGTGCGTTTTCCCCTTGTGTGAAAGTTGATGTGCTGATAGAGTGAAGGCAAGCGTTTCCTCAGGTTGACTCTGTTGAAGTCGCCTGCCAGGATCATTGCTGTTTCCGGTTGTTTCAGCTCCTGTGCGCTGATCGCGCGGTGGAGTTCTTTGGCTGCGTTTGTCTCGTTGGCTTGGGGCGGAATGTACACTGCAGCAAGAGTGACTGACGTGAATTCACGTGGACTATAATGCGGTACACATTGGAGCATAACGTATTCCAAGTCCGCTGTGCAGTGCGTTTCGATGTTATTGATATTCGTACACCAGTTCTTATTTATCATCAGACAGACGCCGCCGCCTCTCGCTTTGCCAGAGCGTTCATTGTCCCTATCAGCCCTGTGTGTACTGAAGCCAGGGATTTTGATGGATTGATCCGTAGTGTCGGCTGAAAGCCAGGTCTCAGTCAAACACAGTACGTTACATCCCGCTATGTCCGTTTGGAATTGTGCCCTTGCTCTCAATTCACATAACTTATTTTCCAATGATTGCACATTAGCCAGGAGGATGCTGGGCAGTGGTGGCTTATGTGCTCGTCTTTGTCGTGCGAGAAGCCCCCCTCGTTTTCCTCTCTTTTGCCGTTTAAGTTCAGGGAATTCAGAGAGGTCGGGAGCTGACCAGTTTTGTTTGGGGTGTTTTTGCGCATTTCTGATGTCTAGCAGCGCTCCCCTGTTGTACCTACGTACGGTTGTACAGCTGGTGCCGTCGTTGGTGTTAAAGTTGCTGTTGTCGTTGTCCTCCATTGCTGTCCCAGTCCCTTTGGGGGGGTGGCGCAGTGGGAACAATAGAGCGATAGCCCGGCGGTAATCCACGCTGTAATCCACGTTGTTGTTGTTTTCCCTTTTGCTAAAAAAGTGCACTTACGCTACTATGTACACCGTACGAAAGACACCGATATATACACTAGATATTTACAAAGCGAATAGAAGCAACGAAATTATAAACAAAACCAAATTACTCTAAAAAAAGACCTATTCCTCTACGAAGTTCACGGAGCTCCACAGCTGTTCGCCTCTCTCTCCAGGCGCCCACACACACACTATTGCTTGTTTGTTTGTTTTCCTCTTGCACAGTGTAGCAGACAGGGACGGCAGCGCGCCCAGACGGAGCTGGCCCGCCCAAGGATGCTGCAGGAGGCGCTAGAGCTGGCACACCCTGTGTTTCCCCGGCGGCCCCACTGTCGAGTTAATGCCCCTCCCACAAGCCCCGAGAACAGGCCCACTTGCAGTGAGAACTATGGAGACATGCGGGGACGCTGCAGCTTTCCCGGCCATCAGTGATAGCTCCTCCCCCACGGGTCCTAGCATCCAGCAAGGCTATGTCAAGTCAAGTCAAGTCAAATTTTATTTATATAGCACCTTTCATACACAAAGGCAATTCAAGGTGCTTTACAAAAAAATAATCGAAAAAACAAGCAGCAAAGCAATGCACATATAAAAAAACACATAAAAAACACAGCCGACAGTTTTAGTTAAAATATATACTCAAATTAACAAACATGAAACATTATTTCTGTTTTAAATAAGTTACAAGGCATTCTTCAGTATTATTATTACATGCACAGTCCATTTGTTGGAAATGTACAGGAATCTTTTTTTTTTTAATTACAGGCCGAGAGAGGCAGTAGTTTAGTAGCAGTTAAAAGCAAGAGTAAACATAAAGGTCTTTAGCTTGGATTTAAAAATAGGCAGAGTAGGGGCAGATCTAATGTGTTCAGGGAGTTTGTTCCAGTTATGAGAGGCATAGTGGGAGAACGCGGCTTCACCATGTTTTGATTTGGTCCTCGGGACAATTAGTAGACCAGTGCCTGAAGATCTCAGGGATCTGGATGGTTCATAGTGTAGAAGCATTTCAGAGATGTAGTGTGGGCCTGACCCGTTGAGAGATTTGTAAACTATTAGCAGAATTTTAAAGTCTATTCTAAGATTTACTGGCAGCCAATGCAGGGATTTGAGAACTGGTGTAATGTGTTCAGCTTTCTTGGTTCTTGTTAGAACTCTAGCAGCCGCATTCTGAATGAGCTGTAGTTGTTTAATAGCTTTTTTGGGAAGACCATTGAAAAGACTGTTGCAGTAGTCTAGCCTGCTAGAAATGAAAGCATGAATTAGTTTTTCAAGATCTTGTTTGGACATATAGCCTCTAATCCTTGCTATATTTTTTAGATGATAGAAGGCAGATTTTCTTATAAGCTTGATGTGGGAGTTGAAATTTAGATCAGAGTCAATAATAATGCCAAGATTTTTTACCTGGTCCTTTGGCTTCAAAGATAGGGATTCGAGGTGAGCAGTAACTTTGAGCCTATCTTCTTTTTTGCCGAAGACAATTATCTCTGTTTTGTCTTTATTAAGTTGGAGAAAATTCTGGCACATCCAATCATTAATTTGCGCAAGGCACTGACACAGTGTCTCTATGGGGGCATAGTCATCCGATGAGAGGGCTATGTAGAGTTGGGTGTCATCTGCATAGCTATGATAAGCTATTTTGTTTTTTTGCATAATTAGGCCCAGAGAGAGCATATAAAGGTTAAACAGGACAGGACCTAAAATTGATCCTTGGGGTACCCCACATGTCATTTTGGTTTGTTCAGATGTGTAGTTGCCAATGGAGACAAAGTAGTTCCTGTCTTGCAGATAAGATCTGAACCACTCTAGGACCGTGCCGGAAAGCCCGACCCAGTTTTCCAGTCTGTCCAATAGAATTTCGTGGTCAACCGTATCAAAGGCAGCGCTGAGGTCTAGTAACATTAAGATTGAGATTTTACCTGAATCAGTGTTCATTCGGATGTCATTTATAACTCTGATAAGCGCAGTTTCGGTGCTATGATGGGGTCGGAAGCCTGATTGGAAGGGATCTAGGAGATCATTGGAGGATAGAAAGGTATTGAGTTGTTGGTAGACAGTTTTTTCGAGTATTTTGCTAATAAAGGGAAGATTTGATATTGGTCTGTAATTGCTGATTATAGAGGGGTCGAGGCTACGCTTCTTAAGCAAGGGCTTAACAACTGCAGTTTTTAGAGATTTTGGAAAAATGCCTGTAAGAAGAGAGGTATTAATTATCTTCAGTATGTCGGTCGCCAGGCAACTGTAGACATTTTTTAGAAAACTTGTTGGCAGGGTGTCTAGGCAACACGATGAGGATTTAAGGCCTCGTATCGTTTCTTCTAGTTTCTTATGGTCAATGACATTGAACTGAGTCATGTTAATTAAGCACCTATTTTGTGGGTGCGGCGGAGCCACATTTGTTCTTGATGTGGAAATAGTTAGTCTGATATTTATAATTTTATCCCTAAAGAAGGTCGCAAATTCATTGCATTTGACATTGGATAGAAGATCAGGGGCAATTTGTGGGGGGGGGTTTGTCAGCCTGTCAACAGTGGCAAAAAGAGTGCGAGCGTCATTGGTGTTTTTGCTGATAATGTCGGAGAAGAAGAATTTTCTGGAATTTTTTAGTTCCTGGTTGTAGGAGTGAAGACTATTTTTATAGATGTCATAATCGATGTGAAGTTTAGTTTTCCGCCATTTGCGCTCGGCTTTCCTACAATCTCTTTTTTTGTTATTTACAGAGGGAGCGTTTCTCCATGGTGCTTTTTTCTTACCGGAGATTAGTTTAGATCTAATGGGAGCTACAGCATCAATAGCCTTTAGGGTTTTAGAATTGAAGTTATCTAGGAGATCATTGACAGAGGCTGAGGAGAGGGAAGGGGCCAGCGAGAAAGCCTCCATGAACCGTGTGCTAGTGCTCTCGTTGATGTGACGCTTTTTGATGGTTTTTGACCGAGTAAGAGCGATAGGGGTGACCTTGAGTTCAAGAAAGATACAGAGATGGTCGGACAGAGCAACATCACTAGCTGAAAGAAACGATGACTCAAAGCCCTTGGTGATAAATAAGTCTAGGGTATGGCCTCGATTGTGAGTGGGCCCAGAGACATGTTGTAACAGGTCAAAAGTGTCAAGGAGGTTATTCAATTCTTTGGCATTATTATCATTGGGGTTGTCAATATGAATATTAAAATCTCCTGCAATAGTTAAACAGTCGTGTTCTATGGAGATTATAGAAAGGAGTTCTGAAAATTCATCAAAAAAACTACTAGAGTACTTAGGTGGTCTGTATATAATCAGTAGTAAAATAGAGGGAGAGCACTTCAGAACAGCGGCCAGATATTCAAACGATGAAAAGTCGCCAAACGATACCTGCTTACATTGAAAAACATCAGAGAAAATAATAGCTACTCCTCCCCCCTTCTTACCGACTCTGGGGGCGTCAATGTAGTTAAAGTTAGGTGGGGCTGACTCATTAAGAACATATTCCCTGTTGTTTAGATCAAGCCAGGTCTCTGTGAGGAACATGAGGTCCAGTTTATGACTCGTAATCAGATCGTTTATTAGAAGCGACTTGCTTACAAGTGACCTAATATTTAGCAGTGCAGCCTTGATACTTACATTGCTGGGTTGATTTTGTAAATGCTTTTCGGGGTGTCCCTGGAGAACAGATACTAGGCTTGGTCCTGGAACAGGACGTGCTGAGAGATAATCTTTGTTTGTTCTGTAGCTAATCAGGGTGGGGATAGCTAGACATTTGATCTTTTCATGATGCTCTGTGACCTTGTTTTTGGGGCCGGAAATGATTTTTTCAGTTTTCGCCTTTGGGGCGGGCAGGGAGATTGAGCGAAAGGTGAGCGGGTGGGAGGGGGAGGTGGTTTTGAGGGTGGGGGGTCGGAACAAGGAGGTCTTGGGGGTGGGGAGGAGCGAGGGGGTCTTTGGGGTGGGGAGGAGCAGGGGGTGCTGGCTATGCTGGCATGAGTCTGTTTAGCCAGTGTGTTCATGGATGGAGAGGGCTGATTAGCCAGCTCATTTAAGCGAGGGGGTCTTTGGGATGGGGGGGGGCGAGGAGGAGGAGGTGTTGAGGGTGGGGAGAAGCAGGGGGCGCTGGCTATTCTGGCGTGAGTCTGTTCAGCCAGTGTGTTCATGACAGATGGAGAGGGCTGATTAGCCAGTTTTTTTAGGCCAGGAGTCTGTTCAGCCAGTGTGTTCATGACAGATGGAGAGGGCTGATTAGCCAGTTCTTTTAGGCCAGGCGGAGGGGTGCACTGCAGGCCAGCTAGTCCAGCGTCAGCCCGCTCAAACAGTTTGTTGGAGGTGCGGAGCGGGCTAGCTAGACTAACATTAACCTCCTCAATCAGCTTGTTCATGCCAGCTGAGAATGGCAGTAGGTGGAGGGAGGGGGAAAGGGAGGAGGGCGATGAGAGGGAGGTGGAGGAGTGGAGGGGGGGGGGCAATGAGGTCTCCAAGGAAACAGCTGAGGGGGCGTCGCCCCCCGCCGGGTCCAAGGAAACACCTGGGGGGGCGTCGCTCTCCGCCGGGTCATCAGGCCGTTGAGCTGCGGTGAGGGGCGAGAAGAGGGAGGTGGGAGAGTGGAGGGGAGGGGGAAAGAGTGGGGAAGGGGGGGTGGAGGAGAAAGGGGGGGTGGAAGAGAGGAGGGGAGGGGAGAAGATGAAGTCGTCGTCGTTTGGTGGAGCGTCGACCAGTTGAGCCACGGCGTCGACCTGTAGAGCCAGGACAGCTGCTGCAGGAGGCGTGGCGTCGTCCTGTTGAGCCGCGGCGTCGAAATGTAGAGCCGGGGCGGCGGCAGAAGGTGGGGCGACGACCTGTAGAGCCGGGACAGTGGCTGCCGGGACAGCGGCTGCCGGATGTGTGGCGTTGGACAGTTGGGCCGGGGCGGCGGCAGGAGGTGGGGCGTCGTTGGTCAGTTGGGCCGGGGTGGCGGCAGGAGGTGGGGCGTCGACCTGTAGAGGTGTTCTGCCTTGGGGAGGCTTTAGAGGGATCTTGACCTTGTAATAGTCCACCGTGTATAGTAGATTAGAACTCAGTAAAGCCTTGCCAGCACTATTGAGATAGCGCCCGTCCGCAGTGAAGAGGTGCTCACGCTGCCAGAACAAATTAAAATTCTCAATAAAGTTGACTTTATGTAGTGGGCAGGCGGTGGAAAGCCATGAATTTAGGCCTAGTAGTCTGCTGAAGCGGTTCGTGCCCTGAGATGGTAGAGGGCCACTGATGAAAGCCTCAATGTTTAGAGAGGTTAGCACATTCAGCAGATTGGCAAAGTCAGATTTAAGTTTCTCTGATTCTTGCTTATAAATAACATTTTTTCCAATGTGCAGGATCACCCTTGTCACAGCTTTGTGAGATGTTAGTAACTCTGTGATTTTTCCTGTTATGTCAGAGATTGCGTCTTGAGGGAAGCAGTATGTTTTGGAATTTCTCCAGCTCCTGATGTTTTTCACTGTATAATCTCCTACTCCTACTATCAGGGTTGTTTTGGCTTGAGTGTCCTTGGGCCTTGAGACACCGTTTCTTCCCTGAGGCCTTGTGCTAGCGCTAGCCTGATTTTCCTTCTCATGGTGTAGCTGGGCAGCTATGTCAGCTGGAGGTGATCGAAGCAGGCCAAAACGATTCTCAAGTTGCAATTCCATTAGCGGAGGAGGGGGGGCTGTTCCTCCTCTCGTGACAGTAGTCCATGACCGCTCGTTTTGGGGTTTGTGGTTAAGCAGTTGACGACCCTCCTCTCTCGTGCGGAGAGTCCGTGTTCGGTCATTAGCTTGCCGAGCCGAGCACCGCAGGCTGGAATTTAGGGAGGGCCAGCCTGTTGCTGAGCTGATTTCTGGGTTTTGTGGAGTAATTGTGGATTCGGAAATCACTAATCTCTTTGGGATATGTCTTTGTTTATGCTTCGGGCTCGCAGTTTGGTTTGCGATGTTAGCAGGGGCTTTCTCCGGAGCTGGCAGGCTAGCCGCATCAGATAGCTCTAGGTTAGTAGCCATAGCAGTTTGACTCTGTAGCAATGAGTCAGCATCCCTGGGAGCTAATGATAATGTACTCACGTTGCTCGTGACATTCTGTGCAATTTGACTCGATGGCAGTGAGTTCTTTGAGAGATGAAATATCGTTGTTTCTAGTACGGCAATCCTTTGAAGATGATCACAGCAGCTTATATGAGGCATATTGTCCGACAGTAGTGCTAGGCTATGCTAGGCTATACTTAGCCTGGGTGAGCTCCGAAAGTGCTGTTAGTGGTGATTTCATAAAAATAGGATAACGATTCAAAAAGAAAGATCGTTACTAGAAAGTGGCGTAGTAGTAAAATCAGGGGGATAAAAGAAAAAAGAAAGTTTCGTAGTTAAAAAGCAAAAAGCTGGCAGAGAAGCAGGAGCAAGCAGAAAAGCGACTGTTTCTCTATCGGCAGCAAGTAGGAAGTTGTCTCCGAGCCACCAGGCTCACTTCCTCTCAACCCCTCCCCCGACGATCAGCCCCTTCCCCCGGCCACTAGCCAGCCCCTGTCGGCAACGGCAGCCCCCTTTACGCCACTGGGACCCCCTTCACTAGTGCCGCCAAAGACGAGCGAGGGGGCGGACAGGGTGGCGGCGATAAGAGAGATGTGGGAGCGCAACCGTAGCGGGTTAGGGCCCGGGGAGCAAGAGGAGCTGTGGCGAGTGCTGATAGAGTTTCAAGACATTTTCGCGATGTCAGATGATGAACTGGCCCGTACACACCTGGTGCAGCACCAGATAGATACTGAGGGGGCATGGCCCATCAGATCACGTCCCCGTCGACTCCCGGCAGCACATAAGGAAGCAGCGAATGAGGCCATTGAGGAAATGCTGCGGGGGGGGATCATTGAGCCGTCCGAAAGCCCGTGGGCGTCGGGGGTGGTGATGGTAAAAAAGAAAAAGAGCTCAAAAATGAGATTCTGTGTGGACTATAGGCCACTGAACAAAGTGACTACGAAAGACGCGTACCCGTTGCCCATCATCGATGAGCTGCTAGATGCGGTGGGGGACTCATCCTGGTTCTCCTCACTAGACCTGTGCAGTGGCTACTGGCAGGTGCCCCTCTGCAACGAAGCCAAGCCGAAAACTGCCTTCTGCACTGAGAGAGGGCTGTGGCAGTTTTGAGTCCTCAGTTTCGGGCTGTGCAACGCACCAGCAACATTTGAAAGACTAATGGAGAAACTGCTGGTGGACATCCCCCAAAGAGAATGTGTCGTGTACCTGGATGACATATTGGCACACGGTAGCTCGTTCCGGGCAGCATTGGAGGCATTACGGAGGGTCCTGAAGAAGATCGCTGGGGCGGACCTGAAATTGCACCCAGATAAGTGCCACTTCATGAAGAGAGAAGTGGAGTTTTTGGGACACGGCATTGGCGCAGGGGGCATCAGCACACTAAAGGAGAAGACACGGGCGGTAGTGGAGTGGCCCACCCCCGGGGACAAGGAACAGCTCGAGAGCTTCATGGGGCTCGCCTCATACTATAGGAGATTCGTAAAGGGGTTTTCTAAAATCGCAGAGCCCCTGTTCCGGCTGAAAGAAAAAAACACAGACTTCCACTGGACGTCGGAATGCCAGCAGGCGTTCGACTCCCTCAAGAAGGTGCTGACGGAGGCCCCTGTGCTCAGAACACCAGACCCCACCCTGCCGTTTCTACTGGACACTGATGCCAGCAACGGAGGTATGGGAGCCGTGCTGTCCCAGGTGGGGCCGGACGGGGAGAGAGTGGTGGCGTATTTCAGCAAAACGTTCGTTAAAGCAGAACGGAACTACTGCGTCACCCGCCGGGAGCTCCTCGCCGTCGTGGAAGCATTATGGCACTTCAGATACTACCTCCTGGGGCTGCCTCAATTCACCATCAGGACTGACCACTCAGCTTTGCAGTGGCTGTGGTCCTTCCGACAACCAGAGGGGCAGGTGTGTCGCTGGCTTGAAAAGCTAGCGGACTACAACTTCACCATCGAGCACAGGGCCGGAGCACGCCACATCAACGCAGACGCCCTGTCACGACGCCCCTGCGCTGAAGGGGGGTGTCGGTACTGCGAGAAGAGAGAAGCGAGGGGGAGAGAGCTCCAGGAGGATGGGAGGATATTTCCCAACCACACTGGAAACGGGCCGGTTTGCAGGGAGCTGCAGGTGGCTGAAGCAGCGGATTGGAGAGCCCATCAGGAGCAAGACACGGAGTTGCGGCCGGTCCTGCAGTGGGTGGAGGCCGGCCAGAGGCCGCCCTGGGAAGAGGTAGCAGGGGGCGCCGCCACAATAAAAGGGCTGTGGTCAGATTTTGCGGCCCTGCGACTGAGCGACGGGGTGCTGCTGAAGTCCTGAAAGGAGCCAGCGACGGGAGAAAGCAAGTGGCGGAAGGTGGTGCCAAAAACATTGAGAGAGGAGGTGTTCAAGAGCTGCCATGGCACCGCGGGGGCTGGACACTTTGGAGTCAATAAAACCCTCCGCCGCCTTCGACAGGGTTTTTACTGGGGGCAAATGAGGAGGGACATAGAGGACTTTTGCCGCCGCTGTGACCTGTGCACGGCATACAAGGGTCCGCTAGACCAGTCTCGCGCCCCGCTCCAACAACTAGCAGTGGGGGCCCCCATGGAGAGGGTGGCGCTGGACGTGATGGGGCCGTTCCCATGCACTGAGAAGGGGAATCGATACGTCCTGGCAGCCATGGATTATTTTACGAAAAGGCCAGAAGCATACGCGCTGCCAGATCAGGAGGCTGGGACGGTGGTCGACGCACTGTTGGGGGGCATGTTCAGCAGGTTCGGGGCGCCGGAGACCCTCCATAGTGACCAAGGGAGGAACTTTGAGTCACGTGTGTTCGCCACCATGTGTGAACGACTGAACATCAAAAAGACGCGGACCACGGCGTTACACCCCCAGAGTGATGGCCTTGTAGAGATATTGAATAGGACCCTGGGGAAACAGTTGGCCATCCTCACCGAAGAACATCAGCGGGACTGGGACACGCACCTCCCCCATCCTCATGGCCTACAGGTCTGCTGTTCAAGAGTCCACCTCCTGCACACCAGCTCTGCTCATGTTGGGACGGGAACTGCGGACGCCAGCGAAAATGGCATTTGGCAAACCCCCGGACACACCCGACGCGCCCCCGGGGAGAGAGTACGCCAGGAGACTCCAGGATCGGTTGGAGTCTGCCCACAACTTTGCCCGGGATCAGCAGGAGAAGGCGGGCATGAGGCAGAAGAGGAACTATGATGTGAGGGCCAGGGGGCCAGGGGCCAGGGGGAGGCCAGGGGGAGGCATTTCCAGGCTGGGGAGCTGGTCTGGGTCTATAGCCCTAGGAGGAAGAAGGGTCGGTGCCCCAAGCTGGACAGTCACTGGGTGGGGCCATGTAAGCTGCTGGAGAGGTTGGGGGAGGGGGTGTACAGGGTCCAAATGCCAAAGGGGGATGGAAATGGTGGTGGTTGAAATGAATGTAAAAAAAGAAAAGAGATAATGTAAATGTGACAGGCTTGAGTTGAACTGAAATGCATGGGGAAAAAAAGAAAAAAGAAAAAGAGTTCCAGAATGTTAAGTTAAAAATTAAGTGTGTTGAAAAGAAGATGTTTTGGGGGTCATTGTTTTGGTACAGGTATGTGTGTTTTGGGGGTGCCAGCGTGGGCGCTGGCTTAGAAGGGAAGAGGTAATGTGGTGATCCTGGGTTTTGATGGGTGACTAGGAACGGATGTGCGGGCGTGTGTTTCGCCCCGGAACTGTGTTCGGGCGGAAGTTTTCCCCTGTGAGTCGAATATAAGCGGGAGAGCTGGGAAGCTGGGTGCCTAGCTAAGAGCGTAGCAACCGCCAAGAGTTGTCTGTGAAGTCTGTGAATAAAAGCCTGTACCAACCGTAAGTCTCCTGTTACTTAACGAATACAGAGGTCGTTACATTATGTTTTACTCTGTATTTCTATGCAAGTGACAAATAAAGTATCCTTGATCCTTGATCCCCATTAGGGACCTAGCTGAGCCTGGAGGCCCAGCGTAAGCTCCGGAGAGCGGCCAGCGACTTGGCAGTGACGTGAAGCCTTTATAACACTCTCACTGTATTATGCGAGGAAATGTAGTGTCATCCTGTGCTCTGTTGTCCCTCTCTTTGAGCTTCCTTCCTGCCTGTCGACCAATGACCATGCAGTTTACTGCAGCGCTCCACTCACTTCCATGAGAGGCTAGAGAGCGGCGGACTTGTATCAGGATAAGGTTACCGGCTCAAATCATACACACATCAGGAAGTTAAAGAATCAGGTGGGAACGTGTGGAACTATGGAAGACTATGTGAGGCAGGGACCATGCTGCTCTGCAAACCCTACCTGGATAAATACAACTTCAATCGAAAGGAGGGGAGGGATCAATTCACTGTTTCCTGTGCATCCACCCATCGGCCAGAAACCCTCACTGTTGGCGTCAAATCACAGAAGTAGCCTACAAAACTTTTATAAAGTACACTGGGAGTTGTGAAATCATATTAAATTTAGGGCCAAAGAAGACAGTTCCCTAATCTTGTCTAGGCTCTGCTATTTTCCCCAGGCTAACCTCATAAACTACATAGGCCACTGTAGTGCTTCTTGACGTGGGGTCCGGGGGCCACCAGGGGTCCTTGAGGGAGGTTATCATTATTTAATTTACAATGTTAACACATTAGAAAATGTAGAAGAAATAACTTGATCATAGTTTCACTGTTATCCCTCTACATGCAATACAGATAGTCATGGGATTCTGTACAAAATCATATGTAAAATATTCTCAGATTTGGGTTCCAGATTATTTTAGAATATTTGAGTACATTAAATGTGCACTAAAAGAGGGGCCCTTGATATGAAGAGGGAGAGTCACTGCATGTCTGTGTGTCCGCTCACTAAACATATGAATACTTCTTTACACTTGCATATGGAGTGAGCTCAATCCTAGCCCAAAAACCGGCCACCTAATAGCTTTTCGACTGCCACATTACTGTCAAATAACCGAAACCCAAGAGCAGTCATTACACACTGTTATGATTCATATAAATTGCGGTCTACTGGCAGCGATGATTTTACACACTTTGGCAAGCACTGTGTTTTTCTTCTTCGCCGCGCGTGTGTTAGAAAGAACTGAATCTGATATTGGCCTTTACTAAAAAACAAAAACAGCAGAGAGGGTGTGGGATACTGTGAACTAACTTTATGAAACAAATCCATCTCCCTTTGGAAATACATTAGTGGAATGCTAAATGGGAATTAGTTGAAAGTGGTGGAGAGTTTGTGTTGGCATGGAAGGAAACACTCAGAGACAACCCCTTGTGCCCCCTCGTTTTTTCTCTCCCTCCTCAAGAGCAGACAGAAATATGCTAAAAATGCAGCAGTGTGACCTGAGTCCATAGATCAGGCTTTATTTTTAGCAGAGGCGCCTCAGTGCCTCACTCTACCTCCAGCCTCCTCGTTATCATTAGATAATGGGTGAAAGTCTGGATGTGGCCTCCCACTCACCAACATGATCTCCTGTCACACGTTTTGACCCTTTAGTTTATCATAAATAACATCGAGAGGCTTGACTTAGTCCAGTGGTTCTCCAAGTGGGGTCTGGGGACGCCAGGTGTCCTCGAGGGGGTTGGAATAATTTATTTTCACTATAATTCCATCTATAAGTAACACAATCACAGACTGTATGACTATATTGGACATGGGTTACACTTTCTGTAATAAAACTGTAACTGTAAAAGCTAGAATCTTATCAATTGGGGGACCCTGGGACCCTGTGTCAGTTTAGGGGTTCTTGACGTGAAAAGGTTCGAGAACCACTGACTTGGTCATCAACATTTTTTTAACACTCATTTTTAAACTGTATCATCTTAGATATCAGTGACATTTTTCTTTTTGGAGGATAGGGGGGGGGGGGGGGGTTACATCTTTATTGATGATAAAAGTGACCTGAAAGTGTGTGCAGTGCACACACACATCTCCCACCAGAAGGCTCTATCCACAGCAGCGCCCTACAGCACAGAGTTCTAGTGCTATTATCCTAGCATGAAATTAGATTTCTGACAGTAAGCACCTATCGCAGGTTTAAATCAGTGGGTTGAGAGGAAACCCATACACTTAGGTAATGGGACTATGCACAGGGACTGAATCTCATTGCGTTGGCAAGCAGAGTTATTACAATGTAGCTTTGCATCAACAAACAGCAATGAGATGCACTCACTGTTGGATGGATTACATTTCCTTTCAGCAGGGATCATTAAGCAGAGGCAAATTAAGCAACAGGGAGCTATGACAACTTCCACATAGCATGCAACAGAAAACTCCAATAAGGTGATGTGGGGTGTGAAAACTGAGGCTAACCGTACGGCTGGCTTTTGAATAAAACATTGCAGAAAAAAATACCTACATCACCTGTTCCTGTCAGTGTCACATCATTCGTGTTGAAGGTCCTGGACTGCAATGTGTCATGTCGAAATTGACTGAATGTACTGTATAGTTTCCAGTTTCTACATTCACTGTTCTTAACATTTTCACCATGACAGACCTGAGAAGCAATGCACTCCTGAATCCTCTCCTATTGTTTTCAGCCTGACCTCTTGTAGCAGTCAAGATGCGTACCGGGCATGATCATCACTGCTGTGCTGGTCCTGCTGGAGATGAACGAGGAGTAGGATTCCCTCCCATTGGGTGACTCATCCAGCCAGCGCCTAAGGGAGTCGGTCTGTGGGATCTGCGTGGGAGAGCTGCAATCATCAACAAACTGTTCTTGTGATCTGGAGGAACGCTGAGCTTCAACAATATAAATATCAAACAGCCTATGAAGAGTATGAACCACAGAAATCAATCACAAACATTGTGGTGTAGTAAAGTCACCCACTGACCCTGCACAGAGAAGCCTCGACCCGCCTCCTAAATACATCAGTGGCCACTGAAATGCTATCTATCAAGGTGCCCAACTCTTTTATATACTACCACTAATTGTGGTACAACAGTCATTTTGAAGGTGGGAAGAGTTTAACCCAGTCTCACTCAGAACATTATCATAACACGTTCATTCACAAGCATGATGTGCATTTCCACCGGCCTTACCTTCTACTGTAATAAACAAGATCCAAGATTCACTATTTTAGCCACAATACGTAATCAGATTACAAATTAGGAATTTGACTTAGTGCAATTATGTGGTAACAGCAATCACATCAATAGTAATAGCAATAGAGAAAAACAATCACAAATTATAAAGTGCAAAAAAAAAGTCCTTTAAAGTGACTGATGGGGGGGCAGGTTGGGGGCAGGATAACAACAAGCAAGAAAATAAACAAGGATGCAATTGTAACACCATAAGCCCCTATACATTTTATAAGAGATGGAAAAATATCATAGCCTACAATAAACTACTATAAACTCAGTAGTGACTACTACAAACACAAGAAATAGCCTATATTAAAAAAAAATACCATAGAGTACAATGAACTTGTTATATTGATACAGTATAAGATCAACTTCACAATAGTCCCAAATTGAATATTACAGGAGATATACAAAACAAACAAACAACAACAACAACAACAACAACAACAACAACAACAACAACAACAACAACAAACAAATAAACAAACAAACAAACAAACAAACAAACAAACAAACAAAACAGAACATCATTCACTAACACTCCTATGCTATGGGTATGGGGCCGACTTCGGCTTCACTCGGGACAGCTCGTGTGTTGTCGGAGCAGCCAGTCGAGCGAGTGGGCAGAGCGCAGCCAGCCAGCGGCTCGCGCTCCAGACGAGTGCCATTCATGTGAACGGAGCGCGGTCAGTCACACCTGAGAGACCGGGAGGACAGCACTTTATCACGGACAGGACAGCAGGTGAGTTTCTACCAACGTTTGTACTTCTGCTCCACCGTGGTCAACTTTGGAAACACTTTGAAAACAAAAATTCAGAAAAACTCACTGGAGAAAAGTTCATAACTCGGACGCATAATAGCCTACCTCGCACTAGGTTAGTAAAAGCTGGGGACCTGTTACAGTTTATTTACGTTATGTAGGCTAATAGCCTCGAAGTGAAATAATAGCTCTGAGGTTTGATAATAAGCCAGTAAATATAGTGTAAAGTTTACTTTGTCGTGATGCTGACTTAATTTCCCTCCTACCTGTCAATAGCCCCGGGCGTAATCACTTAAGGAATGCGGTCTCGTTAGGACGGAAAGAGAGCGGAAAGTTCACTATCAACTTCAACAAGTGCGTCGAGTTCATTCTCCCCAGCTTGGAGGAAGTTAGAAGAAAGGGACATCATCATGGCCACGGGCGGATTTAAGCCAAACGCAACCACGGACTTTCTGGAGGAGTGGAAGGCCAAACGGGAGAAAATGAGAGCGAAAATGCTTGGGGACATTGCCGCAGCCACCGGTGCGCCCCTTGCCGCCACAGGCAGCGGCAGCAACGGCAGCGGCAGCCGGGGCGAACCACCGCGGAACAACGCCACCCCGGGCACCGAGCTCACTAACAACGGCAACCCGGAGAGAGACGGCCCTGTCCCCGCTGCGAACTGCGTGGTGTCGCCCAGCCCGGTGGCTCGGTCCTCCTCCGGCTCGGCTCTGGTGAAGAGACCCGAAGAGGAGACGCCGCTGCCGCACCACCCTGCAGCCCAACCCTCACCTCACATCACCCCGGCTCAGGACCCCTCCAGCCCGCCCGCTGGCGTTGACAGCGACAAGGAGAGCCCGTCACCCGGCAAGGGCAAGGAGAAGAAGAGCAGTGCCGGGCCCAGCGCCAGGAAGGGCAAAGGCCAGATAGAGAAGAGGAAGCTGCGGGAGAAGCGCAGATCCACAGGTGTTGTCAGCATTCCGTCCAATGAGGTGAGCACATATTGATTGTGGTTGTTAATGTGAAGATGTTCTTAAAGTGGGGCCTGGGGATCCCCAGGGGTCATTGAGGGGGTTCCAGGCAGGGGCTCCCCAGAAAAAAGGCAAATCATTTATTTTCACTATAATTCCATCCACAAAGTAGAGCTGGGCAATTTAATTTAATTTAATTTAATTTAATTTAATTTAATTTAATTTAATTTAATTTAATTTAATTTAATTTAATTTAATTTATTTGAGGGCCAATGCACATTAATGAACATTACTGTAAATGTGCCAGTGTTAGCCAGATGGCTAATTTTCAATTGATGTCCCTTGGAACTCCTGTTCGACTGCCATTTGACAGAATTTTAACATACATGTATTTGATGGTGGGAGGAAACCGGAGCACCCGGAGGAAACCCACATGAACACGAGGAGAACATGCAAACTCCACACAGAAAGGACCTTGGGCGAACCGGGGTTCAAACCCGGGCCGGGACCTTCTTGCTGTGAGGAAACAATGCTAACCACTGAGCCACCGGCATTATGGACAAACTCAAATACCACAATATTTTTGACCAAATACCTTGATATTGATCTTGCGACAATATTGTAGGGATGACTATTGGTGCTTTACCAAAACTATTTACACAATGATATTTTTGATAAATAATGAGTAATGTGGATATAGACTTCAAGGCAATTGCCTTTCTGAACTTACCAGATTGTTCTAGCTGTTCTATTATAATAACGTTAGAACAGCTAGAACAATCTGGAAAGTTCAGAAAATCACATCACTTTACTGTAATGCAGCCTTTAAAACCAGGAAAAGACAACACTTATGCCATATCATGATATTACGATATCCAAATCTAAGACAATATCTAGTCTCATATCACGATATCGATATATTGCCCAGCCCTATCCATAAGCAACACAGATGACAGAATGTATGATGACTATTTTGTATTTTGGTCATGGTTTCATACACTTTCTGTACTAAAACATCTAAAAGCAAAAATCTTGTCAGATGGTGGACCCTGGGACAAACGCTTATCAAATGGGGGTCCATAGTCTAATTTGTGTCAGTTTAGGGGGTCGTTGACATGATTTACAAAGTTTGAGAACCACTGCTACTGATCCCAGTGTGGAGGGGATTCTCCTGTCTCCCCCCCCAATCTCCAAAGGGTGGTCAGAGGATGGTAACAATTCAGTGTGTCTTCAGCAGAACACATGCTACTATGAAAATACCTTTGTTACTGTCTTGCATGTAAAGACAAAACATCCTAGCCAAAGCAGCTATGAATATAGATGCTAAAATAATAGAAGCACTCATTCCAAAAGTCTACCAACTTATCTCATAAACGTGTCTGCTCCAATCGACTTTGTTTGCTGAAGAAATGAAAACAGCCTTCAGTCCTGCCAGAGAGAGAGAGAGAGAGAGAAATAATTGTGTGTGTGTGTGTGTGTGTGTGTGGGGGGGGGGGGGGGGGGGGGGGGGGGGGTCATTGTTATTGAGCGTCCCTGTGCCAGCAGCCAGCGGTCTACACTGTACATGTTGGACCATGCTGCTGTTACACGCTCACATACTTTGGAAGCAGTCATCTAATGCATGTTGGACTGAATGTGTTTTTTATATGGTGTGTGTGGTACTCTGACACCCTTGCCCACCCTTGGGCGAGTACAACTTGGAGTTTAAGCAGTGTCTCAGTTGGCGCTCTACATCCTGTTATTAGGTGCTCGGCAGTGCCAGAGCAAAGCCGTTGGGGGAACTGGTCACGAGCCAGGCCGTAATGTTAGGTTTCAGCACGCCGGCTCCTGCCAGATATGTTGATGGTGCCCATAGGCAGCTGCTTATGTCGTAAAGTGTGGGGAACGCACGGCAGGCTGCTGAATGATGAAGGGGTATGCTGATTTTTGAGAGTGAGTGTGACACAGACAGACACACAGAGAGATGGAGAGAGAAACAGACAGAGAGAGAGAGACAGAGAGGGAGAGAGAGCTCACTACCGGTCTGTCAGCTGGAACTCTAATAATAATAATAATAATAGATTGGATAGCGCCTTTCTAGACACTCAAAGCGCTTCACATATCAGGGGAGGGAGGGGGAGGGAACTCAACTCATCCACCACCGATGTGTACAGGTATCACCCACCTGGGTGATGCATGGCAGCCAGTTTGTGACAGAACGCTCACCACACATCAGCTATCATGGTGGAGACTGGAGAGTTGAGGACTGAATGTGCCAATTAAGTAACGAGGGATGATTAGGCCACTGTGCTGCAAGGAGGGCCTGTGTGGGAATTTAGCCAGGGCACCGGGGTTACACCCCTACTCTTGGGAAGAGTGCCAATGGGATCTTTAATGACCACAGAGAGTCAGGACCTCGGTTTAACGGCTCATCCGAAGGACAGTGCTCACTCACACAGGACAGAGTCTCTAGCCGGTTTCAGACATGCCTTGGAACTCGGGAGTTATCTAGAGGGCATCTGGATGGCGGTGTATGTATGAACACATTTTGGTGAGCTATGGGTGCTCCCGCGACCCTCCTATTCTCCTGCTGTAACACCAGCTCCGACCCTTGTATCAGGGGCGGATTGTCCCCCCCCTCCAGAGCTCCGTGAAGTAGCCAGCTCAGTGAGTGCATGAGGTGGGGGAGAGAGACAGAAAGCCAGCGTGACAGATTATTATTATATAAATAGTCGATGTGAATGAGCGAGCAAAAAAAACATCATGCAGTTTCAGTTTTTCCAAATGAAGCTTGAACCTGCTCCGTGTGTGTCGGCCAACAGGCTACATGTTGCTGGATTGAAACGCTCATGGCTTTGATCTTATTTCATTTGTGTCACACCTTTTCAGGCTCCATCTGGGCCCTTCTTGAAACTAACTTCTTTATCCCCCCCCCCCCCCCCCAAAAAAAAAACTAAACTAAACTTTACCACTATTCCTTCAGAAGTTGTAGTTGTCATAGACTGTGTTGCATAGTTGATTGCTCTATTGCTGACAAAAATGTGTTATTGTAAGTCGCTTTGGATAAAAGCGTCTGCCAAATGATGTAATGTAATGTAATGTAATTTCTGCATAGCTTCGCACAGCACACACATTTAATGAGCATTTTTGGACGCGAGGGTCGTCCTGCTTCCCAGTATTGCTAATACTATTGGACATCGCTAGGTAGGGTATCTGGATCTGGTTGCATCCATGCCTTTGATTTAACGTTTACACAGCGTTTGTGAAGATTCACGTGCAGAACCACAAATTCCAAGTAGCGTCAAGTCAGGCAGTATAAAACGATAACTTCCGGGTATAACCTTCGCAATAATGGTAATTAAATAAAGTAAATGCACGTGTAATGTTTTTTTGTGTGTGTGATCTGAAAGATACAGAACAGAGATAAACTGGAAGAATATCTGCTCCCTTCGAAAAGTAAATTTTAACCCGTAGGGAGTAGGGATGGGCATTTCTAGCAAAAACACTATTCGAAATTCGCTGGCCAAATTCGAATTTAATTCGAAATTCGAAAATAAAAATAAAAATGTAATTTTTTTTTTTTTTTTTTTTTTTTTTTTTTTTTTTTTTTTTTTTTTTGTGAGTGAAATGTTGCATTGTCTCCCCTGATTCTAAGTCTACGTCTTTATTAATTAATATAAAAAGCTTCTGCTGTGGATTTTTAGCTCAAACAAGCATTGCACCACTGAAGTAAAGAACATGTTACATGACATTGACATTTTCGAAAATAAAAAACAGTTTTGACAATCATGAGTGGTTCATTAAATATTTAGTAGGCTCAGGTCTGAGTGCCAAAGGGGTGCCAAAGTCACCCCCTCTCCCTCTTCATGGGATTTCATCCGCCATTCATTTTTCCATAAACCTTGCTTAAAATGCTTATAAAAATTGTTTTACTTGCTCAAACCAAGCGATTTGACTATACTTAGAATCAGGGAAGACAATGCAACATTTCACTCAATTTTTTTTTTTTTTTTTTTTTTTCGAATTTCGAATTTCGAATTTCAATAATAAAAGTCGACCTTGATAATAACAACGATTATTCGAAAATTCGAAATTCGATGCCCATCCCTAGTAGGGAGTCGACCATTCTGATTTTTTGTTACTAAGCAATACAACATTGATTTTATTTTGAAGGTAAAAACGCCTAGCTTCCTGTATTCTGTATAATTCTAGTACGAATGATGCATTTTAGGACTGAACATAGCAAAGACCTGTTTGCATTTGTAGCGCTTGAGACTCGAGGAAATCGATGCATCTGGGCTTGAGATGTAGGGTTGTTTAATGAATTACTAACGTTATGCACTAACGATTATATGCCGTGAACGTTAGGCAGTTATCGCCCATTATGTATTTTTAGCAACTTGTTTTCAGACTCTGCATGTCGTGATAGTTTGTTGAATGTCAATGCGATTCACTTAAGGCTATGCTCAGACAGTGAAGTGCAGCTGTGTGGTCAGTTTTCACAAAACACTTCCTTTAATAAAACCTGAAACAGTTGTTGTAAATGTGCCTATGTATAGGAGGTTTTATCATTGCCCCATGATTGTTTCCTAATGTTTTCTCTAGTGTTCTGTTTATTTATTTATTGTGCCTTGAACCATCTAGATACGTATAATATATTTACCCCCCTTTTAAAACATTTATAAAATTAAACCTTTTCCAAATTATTCTATTTTTCTATTTTTCTATTTAAAACTTCTATTACTACTTTTTTATATTATATATAATGGCGTAATGTAGACTCTAATTTGTGTATTTTGCATTATATTCTTATATTGTTGTTTGTATATTGTTCTCCCTTTTAAGCCCACTTTGTTCCATTTTATTATCTATTTCCCTGGGCTTTTTTACATGGTTAATTGTATCAATTATGTTTGGATGTGCTATCACCCTGTGAGGTGGTGATTGTGCCACTCCCACTCATCAGCATAGAGCCTATCAGCCTATGACTGCGCCTGTGGTGTGCTATATATATGGGCATTCTTCATCCACCAAACATTGCTGACCTGACGAAGATCCAGTGTGGATCGAAAACGTTTGTTTCTTTGAATTAAACTTTTGGCATTGTGAGCAAGTGTGCAGGCTCTACCTTCTTTCAGTTTTCACAAATTGCCATTGTGTGGTGATGCCCAAATTCCCCCCACCCCCGCCCCCTCTCTACTTTACACCCGGAGGTGCTCCTCACATGTATGAAAGCAACATGCCTCATGTCTGAAAGGGTACACTTCACGTATCCCCCGGGTCAGGCTCAGGGCAAGCAACCCTGACCTGACCTGGAGTTCATGTCTGAAAGTGGCTTCTGTCTCTGCCCTGGGGCATTGGGGAGATTATTCTTCAGACGAGACCAGTTTGTATAAATGGCCCTGAGTCAGCTGCCTTTCTGTCCGCTGCAAAGACGCATTTCTGTTACAGCAACAACTGACTCAGACATCTCAATTAACGATGATGTGTGGCGTTATGGCACCCTTTAGGTGTCATGTCAGGGGGTCAGCAAAGTCATCCTGTACCAACTGATGCCATCTTCTTGCTTCTTCTGACAGCTCAGCTTGACAGTCATTACACAGTTATGCAAATAGTCTCATTAGATAGGAGGGAGTTTAGTTTTCAGTGTTATTATGGTCATGCATGGTCCCATACAATACATGACTCACTCCTCTGTCTTTTCCAAGCACTCATTTGCTTGATGTGAGTTTTTCTTTTTCTTTCAGCATTATTGTCGGCACCCATATTCCTCTTTTTCTCCCTATAACCAAACTTTGAAGCTCAGAAAGACAATTTAATGTGTTTCTCTTTAGATCAATGAAATGCTGATTCTTTGTCTCATGTCTGACATTACATTGCAATGTTTCCTCTGTATTCACTTAAGGTGCGTTCACACCGACCTATTAAAGTTTTTCGCTGGCATCGAGTTTACATACAAAGTCAATACAAACGAGCGATTGAGCGTATATTCACCCGGGAGAAAAATCGCTGGGTGTCCGAGCGACAGAGACAGAGCGATAGGACGAAAATTCGCTCGTCGCCCGAGATGAAATATCCCAACTCGAGGGAAATTTCGCTGGCATCAGTCGCTCGCTGTTCAACGCTGATTGGCTGCCGTGTGAGAGTGAGTCAAGGATCACACTGGCTTGGAACAAACCGCTGGTTTATTGTGTGGCAACAAACCGCATTGACAGCTGATTGACAGGCTGACAGCTGACATGAAGTGAAGTCTGTACTACCGGTATAGAGCTCGCGTTAGGAGCACGCTGATAGGCTTAGCTTGTAAACAACTACGGTGGCTCGTAGTGGACAAACATCATGACATTGCGTAACGTTATAGCCCCCAGATGTCCGTCAATTCGTGTGCCTGTTGACAAGCGATTTAAACACCGATTCCAAAGGGTTGAATTGAGCGACAGAGCGAAAAATACATATCTCGGTGTGAACACAGTTTTAGCAGTGGTGTTAATTTCCTTGCTGCGTTGGCACACCACGAATTGAATACAGAGGAAACAGAGAAAATGTGAGATTCAAATTAGCATTGTAATTTATTTATTTATTTTATTTTATTTGTGTATTTTGACGGGACAGTGCAAAATTAATGAACACAGAAACCACAGAACAGATAGTAAAACCTGGAACATAGTAAAAGTGTAAAAATTGCCGGATTTAGCACGAGGCTAATTTCCATCCGTTGTCCCCATAAAACATAAAACACAAAAAACATAGAGCGTAAAACGTAGAACATAATAAAAACATACATAGAACATAGGTAGCAGCAGTACACTCTAAAACTACGTAAAACATGAGTAGCAACAATACACTCTAAAATACATGGCAGCAATTACACTTAGAAAAATAAAAATACATAATAATAATACACACAAAAAAAGAGAAGAAAAACATACTACCTGTGGACACATGACTGGTTTGTTTTCAGCCATTTTTTAAGTCTACCTTTAAAAGCGGCAAGGGTGGGGCTGTCCCTTATGGAGACGGGGAGACTATTCCATATTTGGCTGCCTTTTATCGATAGGACATTTTGACCAAACGTGGTCATTCTACGATGGACCTTGCAATCACCTCTGGTGTCTGATCTAGTGCCGAGTCCAGTGATTCTATTTTTTTGGATGAATTCCTGTAATGGAGGGGGAGCTAGTCCATGTAGGCATTTGAAGAAGAAACAGGCACTCTTTAAGACCTTGAGATTTTCAAAGCTTATCATTTAGTCTTATCATCTAAAACTAAAATAGTGTAGTCTAAGTCTGGGGTTCTCAAATTTGTTCACGTCAAGGACCCCTAAACTGACCCAAATTAGACCACGACGGACCCCCGTTTGATAAGATTTTGTTCAAGGCTCCCCCATCTGATAAGATTTTCACTTTTAGATGTTTTATCACAGAAAGTATATGAAACCCATGACCAAAATAGTCATACATTCTGTCATTGTGTTGGCTTATAGATAGAATTAAAGTGAAAATAAATGATTCCCCTTTTTGCTGGGGACCCACTGGAACCCCCTCAAGGACCACTGTGGGTCACTGGACCCCACTATGAGAATCACTGGTCTAAATGTTTCACAAACAATATATTTTATTATTATGATAAAAAACACATTTTAGCATGACAACCTCAACTTGAGAGTTTGACTCAAACAGCCATATATATGGGACAATAGGCCTACTAAAATGATCACCCCAAGCATCACAGCCACATCAAATTACAGAAGAAACACTGCATTGGATCTATAATAACAAGATGATGTATGCATTGCAAACCTGAGATACTATTGTTATATTGTTAAAACATGTATGTTATATCCCTGTTTTATCCACATTTCCCAGTCAGCTACAGTAGCTATAGTGTCAGAGTGGAAATGGTGGTAACTCGGAAAAGAAAAGTTGATTACACCAAAATTGAAAGTAGAAGTGCAAAATCTTAAGGTTTCTTATCCCCATAGTAGAATCTCTATCTCTCATGGCTCTGCAGGGCTCTCTATCTCTCATGGCTCTGCAGGGCTCTCTATCTCTCATGGCTCTGCAGAGCTCTCTATCTCTCATGGCTCTGCAGGGCTCTCTATCTCTCATGGCTCTGCAGAGCTCTCTATCTCTCATGGCTCTGCAGGGCTCTCTATCTCTCATGGCTCTGCAGAGCTCTCTATCTCTCATGGCTCTGCAGAGCTCTCTATCTCTCATGGCTCTGCAGGGCTCTCTATCTCTCATGGCTCTGCAGAGCTCTCTATCTCTCATGGCTCTGCAGGGCTCTCTATCTCTCATGGCTCTGCAGGGCTCTCTATCTCTCATGGCTCTGCAGAGCTCTCTATCTCTCATGGCTCTGCAGGGCTCTCTATCTCTCATGGCTCTGCAGGGCTCTCTATCTCTCATGGCTCTGCAGGGCTCTCTATCTCTCATGGCTCTGCAGGGCTTGGAAGTCAAACTTAAAATGCAGAAATTGGCAGGCTAACAGATACACACCTTCATTTGCAAAAAGTGTCTCTTTCCCCTCCTATTGCATATAAACAATCCCACACTATATGCAAGTGAAAAGCTCCCTCACACAAGCTGCTTTTGTGCTGATGAATATGAGTGGACAGGTGTGAACAGGGACGCCTGGGATTATCTCCCCGCTTCTTCTGCAGACCATAATATCTGTTGAAGTGGGTGGTGGGGGGGTGGGGGGGGGGGGACCTTGGGGCTATAATGACCAGATAATAGCTTCATGCTTTACTGGCACAAACACTCACTTTCTGCACAGCATTGATCGGCACCGCCTCCCGCATTCCAGGAGGGTGTCTCCTTTCTCCGTGGCCTGTTCGCTGCCTCAGACTGGCCTGTGTTTGTGGTCGTTGATGACCTTTGACCTGCCCGCTACATGCTTACGCAACCCAAGAATCTGGCAACCAGTGAGATTGTGTGTGTGTACAGAAGTGAAGATTTGTGAGGTTGTATGTCTGCTTGTGATGTCAGCGCGCTTCCCGCCACTGATTGATTGCCGCTCATTGTTGTGCGCTGCGCGGCTCTTTCCGGCCTCGGTGAGTTATGAGCCGCTGGTCGGAGGCGTGAACTTTTCTTTCATGTCGGGCGACTCTGGATCTGCCTCATGAAAAAGGCCACTGCTCGTGCTGCCGTGTTTGGAGTCTGCCGGCCCCCTCGCAGCTATTTGTCAGCAGCACCTCTGAAAAGTTCCAATGTTGAGCGAGCGGTACAGATCTGTGCCAGGCGCTCTGGCAATTAGCAGACTGGTGATGTTACCACATGGCAGTCAATATGGATCCTTGTTTAACAGGTTTCTCATTGAATCCAAGGCATTGTTCATCTGCTTTGCCTTTATGCAGACGTCTCATTACTGAAGTGTGACACATGTATTCTGCTGGTTGGCTGTCAGCTTTCCCTTTCAATTTCAGACAAAGTCAAAGTTTCTTGGCACATATTTCAACATGAAATTCAGCAAAGATCAGTAAAATGCTAATGAACAGAAGGCTGATTGTTTGAAAATCTGGCATTCCTCTGAAATTTGATGCTCATTTGTTGATAAATCCAATGTGATTGGCAATCTGATTTGCCAAATTAGAGCTAAAATGCCAGGTGAAGCGTAATTTGACAGCCCATGTTGGTTTATTTTCAACCCATATGAACTGTTGGAATCACATGGAGCGAAGCTCTATGCAATATGCATCAACTGTTTTATATGCTCTCAATAAAAACATCGCTCCCTCTCTGACTGCAACATTAATCAGAAAATGCCTTCAACCGAAATGTCCTTGTCTTGTTTGTGTGCCCGACTCTTCTTCTGGATCATGTTATTCTGCGGTGTTGTTGCATAGCGTCAGTGAAGGTTGAAGATGCATGTGTTTGGAGCGGGGCCACACTGAGAGCATTTGCATTTGAACAACATGAGATCCAGTTTGGCCCCCAGTTGCAGCCCCGGAGAACGCACAGTTTCGATAAAGGAGCCTTACGCTATCATGTGTATGCTCTCGTCACCATCTGCTGTGTTTAGTGTTGAAGTTCATATTCTCCTTCATTGGTGTTGAGCGGATACCACTTTTCCCATTTTAATCGCGGGTTGTTTATCACCCAAAAAGCTGTATGATGATTTTCTCTTGCAGTGCATTACTTCAAATAGGTGACAATAGGAGTCAATAGGAGTGGGAGTCAACCGAGTCCCCACAATACGATATCACAATACTTAAAGCAAGCGAGCAAAATTTTCAATTGTTATTAAACAGTCTAAATTTAATAACGATGCCTCACATCTTACCTCTAATAGTAGATGAGACCAACGCCGAGTGAATCGGCGAGTGCTGGCTTGATGATTATAGTCTGTGTGCGGGCCAGGCAGATCAGGAAGTGAAACGAAACGGTTTATGGCAGCCACTTCGGCCATAACCACAAAATTACTTTCAAACAAACTGTTAGAATATAACGAGAGATGTTTGCGAGAGTAGAAAACCCTTTGAAGTAGCGAGGAAAGCCGTCCTTGTTTTGGGTCTGTTGTTAGGCAGAGCAAAACAGTTTACGGCAGCTGTAAAGCGTTGCCGTGGCAACAGACCAAAACAGCTTTCCTCGCTACTTTCTGCTCTCGCGAACATCTCTCGTTATACAGTTTGTATAACTGTTAACAGTTTGTTTGAAAGTAATTTTGTAATTTTGTGGTTATGGCCAAAGTGGCTGCCGTAAACCGTTTCATTTCACTTCCTGATCTACCGGATTCGTGCAATACGATATATTGCCCCCCCAAAGGCTAACGGTAGTTTTGATCCAGCATATATGTTTATTTTCCTCATTCACATCTGTGCAAAGAAACACAAGAATGTAAATCTGCATTCGGCGCAGCGTGTTTCACTTGGTCTTAAAACCTTCTCCAAACAAGGTCACATCGTCACAGCAAATACCACAGGGATTTTATCATAGACTTAGGTAAGCAAGCAGTTATTTAGGTAGGGTGGTGTGTCCCCCCACCACCTCGTTACTTGTTGGTTGAACAACAGAAATGTTAAACGCTTTAATTGGAACAAGTGTTTCTCAAAGTGAAACTTCCCCAAATGCCAAAGCGCCAGCCAGCATGAGTTCCCAAAAACATTCTGTTTGGTTGAGCCCTCGTTTGTTTACGAGGGCCACTGTCACTGGAAGGCTTTCAAGGGGTGACTAATAGAAAAGTCCCAAAAGAGCTGTTCTGTGAAAGTTGGGGGAATTCCAGAGGGGAAAAGAGAGGAAAGAATGAAACGGCTGTTTGTCTGCCTCTGCAATATAGCGTACAGTAGTTAGTTAGCAGGTAAGCCCCTTTCCACCTGGGGAGCCGGGGGTCTCTCAGCACCTCGTAAAGCAGCCAGTCCCCTGGTAATGGGCCGTGGCACGTGGTCTTGTTCAGTTTGGAGGAATGTTATGTCCATGTCCGCTCTCATTAAAGTGGCCCCTGACTAGGTGAGCCGCATTGGATGACCGTTCATTATGCTGTCGGATGAGACCAGAGCAGCGGATCAGCGTCAGAGACGACAGCGGACATACTGTACACAGTGCAGGGCTCGACATTAACGGCTGCCCGGTTGCCCCGGGCAACCAAAAAAAACATGGGGCAACCATTTCTTGGTCTTTGGTTGCCAGGGGCAACCACGATTTAACATGCAACAAAATATGTACAGCAGCAAACAGCAAAATATACACCAAATAAATGTTTTAATACTTGTTGTGAGTGACATATATGTGACATTTTATTGCTGTTACAATCGAAACGATGTTACTAATTACCAGTCGGAACCTACGTGATGCATGCTGCACGTGCGGTGTGTCTGAGTACTGACTCAGACAGGTGGGGCTGCTCGCACACAATCACAGCGGCTGCAAGACGCAAGAAGAACCGCGTCCGCCCGCAGCCCCGCACAGAAACAAAGGACGAGGAAATTGTCATCGAGTTGAAATACCCGTGCGTCTTTGAACGGGACGGAAAACGAATGCTATACTGCAAAGCATGTAGCCTACAACAAGCGCTTAGGTCTCATTTGCTTCCCGCATCGGCGAGTGTCCGCACGGAAAAGTGAGTCAAATCAGCAGACGCGCCCGTCCACAAGGCTCCTGTGCAGACGGCTTTCGCCTCGTCGTGCACACCCCGAATTGTGTAACTACGTGGACGCGGCTGAGCGGACAAAGTGGAGTTTTCAAGACTCCAGCTCACTTCCGCGAGCAGAAACCCACACAGTGTATAAAAGCTCCACACGTTTCCTCGTCAAGATTCAGTGTCTCTCATTTCCGTGCGACAGTCCAAACTTCAAGCATAATTCCAGCATAACGCTATACTGCAAAGCATGTAGCCTACAACAAGCCTACAACATACACCTCGACCAGGACATCCTTCAAAAACGTTTTACCACCGCGTATATGTGCTGAGGAATGATTTGCATCCCTGGCCTGTCAGCCTGTCATACGGGGTGAGAGAGAGAGGGATTGCAGGGCCGCTTCTGGGCCTTTTGGGGCCCTATGCAACATGTTAGAGTGGGGGCCCCAAACCACTGTCATCATAGTATCCCTGAATGAACATGAGGAGGGTAGGCTACTTCATTATCAATAACGCTTTTAATTAATAAATTAAGCACAATATGAACAATAACTGTTAAAAAATATATGAAAATGAAAGTTCACAAATATTAGTTAAATCCTTTCAGTGCAAATGCATTATAAAAACAAAAAATAAGATTTGTTTAGAAAACGAAATGACACAAATTTATTATTATTATTATTATTATCATTATTACTACTACTACACCCGGTGCGCACACTGAATAGGCCTATACTATAGACTATTATACTTACTTTTCTGTCACATCGTCATTATTAAGCCAGCTTATGTCTGCATAGTATCTTAATTACTCAAAATATAAGGCGACTAAAATTGGGCAACCATATTTTTATTCGGGCAACCAAAAGCTCTTGCCAGGTTGCCCCTCCGGCAACCACTTTTAAAAGTTAACGTCGAGCCCTGCAGTGTTGTACTGTTACTCTAAAGGGCCACACACAAGTCATACAGCTCCGGCTCACCCCCTCACCTTCTCTCATACTTCCATATATTACTGTACCCACACAATCACAAGCAGCTGTTTATGAGAGTATTTCCAATGTGTCCAGTGCATCCTGCATCCATTCTTACCAGCTTTCAAAAGCATGAGCCTAATCAGTCTATTCTAGTGTTGTCATGATTAAGGCTGCAACTAACGATTATTTTCATTATCGATTAATGTGTCGATTATTTTCTCGACTAAGTGATTAGTCGTTTGGACTATAAAATGTCACAAAATGGTGAAAAATGTCGATCACTTTTTCCCCAAAGCCCAAGACGACATCCTCAAATCTCTACTTTTGTCCTGACTCCTGACAAACAGTCCACAACCCAAAGACAGTTTACTGTCAAAGGAAAAAACAAAAACAAAACAAAAACAAACTTAAAATATTCACATTTACAAAGCTGATCGAGAACGAGATAATTTTAGTATTTTCTTTCTTAAAAATGTGTTGGTGATTAATTTAATAATCGTTGCAGCTCTAGTCACGATAAATATTTTTATGCTATTTCAATAGCACTCTGCAAAAGCTTTCATTCAATATATAATTATAAAGTTCACTCACACCCTATTTACACCTGGTTTTTAAATGTGGGCTGTATCTGGATAAGTTATCTGGATGTTATCTGGATCAGGAAAAATACATGCTAATGCAAGGTGTAAATGCACCGTGATCAGGATGTGATCAGATCTGCCTGACCACATCTGGAGGTAGTCTGGCTCACATTGTGTCCAGATCTCTTTCACCCTATTTACACCTGGTTTTTAAATGCGACCATTATCCAGATAACGTATCTGGAATCCTGGATACAGGCCACATTTAAAAACCAGTGTAAATGGGGTTGTGTTTGCCAAGATGTAATTAGGGGTCCAAGCACGAAGTGCGTGGATCCCTATTGTATGTGTTCTGATTTTTTTTTTCTTTTTTTTTTCTTCTTCTCGGGTAAAACTGTATGTACAGCAGAAACTGTAATGCTCAGCGTAGCCAGACTGGGCACATAGATTGTAAATGTGCCTAACTACTCAGAAACAAAAAATTACCCATATCGGCCAGATGGTGGCGCTATAACAGACCATTTCGCGTTATGGTCAATATCTTCTGAACCGTGAGGCGTAGAATCAAAATTCCATTTGCGTGTGCCTAGATTTTCCGCCATTTTGAATTTGATCAGAAACCTACTTTTGCGAACTCCTCCTAGACCAGGGGTGTCAGACTCATATTAGGTAGAGGGCCGGATTTGTTCAACTGAGACCTCATGGGGGCCGGATTTTTTTTTTACTAAAATCAATTCGACTCATTTACCCATTTACTTCACAAAAGAAATACTGCTCTTTCCATTTCTCTTGAAACTGCCTGCATTCCGTGTCAACCTTTCTCTTTTTCGATAGCATCTTGTTCAGGGGCAGACTGGGATCATAATTCAGGCCTGGCATTAGATACCAAGCAGGCCAGGCCGATAGGGGCCGATGCGCGTGCCGGCGTCCGAAAAATTTGGGCCATTTAAAGCTCAATTTGGGCCGTTTGAAGCCAGATTTGGGCCGTTTGAAGCCCAATTTGGGTCGTTTAAAGCCAGATTTGGGCCGTTTGAAGCCTGATTTGGGCCGTTTGAAGCCCAATTTGGGCCGTTTGAAGCCCAATTTGGGCCAAGTCCAATTTTACAATGAGATGCACCCACTTTAACCCTGAATAAAGTAATAAAACCACTAGTAAACCAGTAGGCGGCGCCTGGCCTGCTGTTCAGTGAGTGGACTGACTGCGAGCACAATTTTTTTTTGCAGGCCAGGCCAGGCCAGGCCAGGCCACCGGGCATTTGCCCGACGTGCCCGATTATGCAGTCCGCGCCTGATCTTGTTGATTCTTTTGTTTTTTGGTAGGTAGCTGAATGCGTGATTCAATTCCAGCGTGGCATCACTTTGTTTACACCTGATGACCTACTGACATACTTCCTTGTAGTGCAGGTTAATTAACTTATGAATGAACTCTTAGCTTGCTTATTAGCCACACGTAGTTCATGATAATGGGGTGCGAATTTAATAATAATAATAATAAAAATAAAAATAAAAAATCCAAAACATCTCGCGGGCCGGATTAAACCTGCCGTATCTTTGACATCCCTGTCCTAGACCGTTTGGCCAAATCACACGGAAATTCTTCTGGGACATCTATGGACTAACCCGACCTAAAGTTATTAAAGGATTTTGGATACGTGAAACCGTTTTGAAATTATAAATGTCTAAACTTTTGTGTATTTGCTTTTGTTCTTTTCCTGCCCTAAAAGTGTGTGGATCTCAGAAACTATACCCCCCCCATCACCCAAACTTTCCACACAGGTTCACGACATCACCCACTACTCAGAGTAAAAAAATTACACCAATCCACCAGATGGTGGCGCTATAACAGCCAATTTCACGTTTTTCGGTCAATAACTTCTGAACCACGAGCCGTAGAATCAAAATTCCATGTCGACCGGTTTCCCTGGAGCATCATGCATCTAACCTACTAGGCCACGCCCATTTCTGTCTCGTAGATTTTCCGCCATTTTGAATTTGATCAAAAACCTACTTTTGCGAGCTCCTCCTAGACCGTTTGGCCAAATCACACGAAACTTTTTCTGGGTCATCTATGGACTACCCCGACCTGAAGTTATTAAAGGATTTTGGATACGTGAAACGGTTTTTAAATGATAAATCTCGAAACTTTTAATGAAACACACGCCAACCCTAAATTGCCCACAACTCATTAACCGGTCAATTACAACTACTGCTGCTACTACTGCTACCACTCCCACTACTACCAACACTACTACTACTACTATTACTACTTCTGCTACTATTACTACTACTACTACTACTAGTACTACTACTACTGGAAGTTGGAATGTAGCATTTTGGGTGGGGTTAATGTGTTTTGGGGTTCTGCATCTGCTGTAGCATAATACATAGTTGGTTTAGATGTCACACAGTAATGCCCGATCCACAAAGACTTGACACCCACGTTTTAATAAAAACAAGTTTATGCCATAATAAGGTTACATCCGTGCCTTGTCATTGCTGTGGAAGGATGGTGTAGGGGTAAAGTAGCAGACACCAAAGCTGGAGGTCCTGGGTTCAAACCACAGCCAGGTAACTGTTTTATTTTTTGAAAATGTAGGATAAAGGTTAATCTGGATATAATTATGTATAAAGCTGCTGAATACACACTGTGTACATAGCAGAATAACTGAATATGCCTATTCATGGTAACGTCATATTTCGACGTCATCTTGACATTCCTGTGTAGAGATGTCTAAATGATCCCCAAATCGGCTGTGATTTGGCCTAGTCCTGGACGTCACTGAAAGATGATATCAGAACATCATCATCATGTAATTGTGTTTGCTGGGAGCCTTCTTTTAGATATATGAGAGGAAAAACATTCCAATACATTATTGTGTCTTCAGATGGGAAAGGTCCAAAAAGAGAATTCAATCTGAATTATCCTTGTCACTCATGTGCTCATTGTAACAGCACAACCCACACCAATTAGTTCAAACACCTCCATTCAGGGCAGACTTTTAATGTAAAGTGTTGCATTATGTGTGTAATACAAAAATGTCCTTAATGGTAAATGGACTGCATAACAAGCTGCCATGCAGGGTGCTGGCTATAGTCACCAAAAGCAATTTCAGAGATAAAACCCATCAACCTTCTGTAGTGGACGCCACTACGCCCTATGGTTTGATGTGTGTGTGGGAAAGACACAATGACAACTGAAAATTCTGATTTCAGAACACAAAAGCTCCATCATGAGACAAGAACTAACCTCTCCTGTTGCAAAACACGTTCTTGAACACAGCCACTCAATCTCCAGCTAACATTTCCAAGATATTGAAAAAGTTCATGAAACACCGCAAAATAAGGAGGCAACATGTGGGGTTTTATTTGTTACTGACTTAGCTATCTGAAGTTGAAAGTTGTTCATCCCACGTGGGGTTTGAACTTTGAGCCGCAATGGTCTTTAGTTAGCATAAGTCATGAGCTTTACCAAGTGAGCTATCCAGACTGTTGTATTTAATTTTCTAGACCATATTATATGTATCTGCAGAGCCAGAGAAGTACTTGTCGTATTGACAGTATGTTCTACCCAAATACCACTTTCTGTCCAGATACTTAAAGGGATATTGTACACAAAAACTGCTTTCTATCCAAGTACTACTTCAAGTCACAAGTACTTATGTGACCACAACACCCTGACTGACCCCATCACCCTTACTGACCACTACACCCTTACTGACCATGCTTGGACCCCGTCATCGCCGCTTGCGGCTATATTTCCATTTGAATTTGTGAATAGTTAAAGGAGGATTGGAATAGTAAGAACTGCACTCTGGCTCTTGACAGCAGACTACAAAAGAAAACATGGCAACAGTGTCCACACAGTCTTGCCGGTCCAACCAGCGTTTCCCGCTAGAAAAAAACGGTGCCGGTCAACGTGTCCAGCATGATTTCAGTTTCCCGGACAATTGGAATGAATTCCGGTCAAATATTAGATGTGTTTATTGAGCTTAAAAACAATTGAGAGCAGACTATAGCCTATAATCTCGATATTGCCATAAATTCCCTGTGCCAACCATGCTTCTAATATGACCGGTCACTCAAACGGAACGACCTGAAATGCAAGCTTCGGGGTTAATTCATTTCTCCGTGAAGTGCAGCGTCGACTTTGATACACGCTGCTTTGAATGAAGTGCTCAACTCAAGACCATGGACATAGCCTATTAAAATAACACTGGCAAAGGCTTTCAGTTCTTAGATGAAGGCTACAGGTAACTAACAATAATGTATCCTTACCTTTTCTTCCAGTTTAAAGTTAAGCAAATATTCCCACTCACGCTTGTGAAGTTTAATTAGCCTATTGTCTGTTCGGAAAGGAGTTGGAGCACCGCGTGTCAATCAGTTGTAGTCTGCCTTTAATAAAATTATCGTCGTCATTGACAATAACGTTAGACCCGATTGGTTTCAGAAAATACTTTTAAGGTTTGATTCACGTTTCATCTCTCTCTGCAGGCCGATATGCAGGCACGATATGTATAGCAGCCACACACCACCTGTTGAGAGCTGCTGCGCATGCATCCTAAATGTGAATTAGGCTGTTTCGTTGTTTCGTTCATCATACAGTAGCCTGCACTATAACCTACACATACAAATATTCATTTAGGCTATTCAATAGGAGGAACTGTGTGGAAATGTAATTTGAGCCTATTTTAATACAACTCAAATTGTGCTGAGAGGATTATTTTCACCAGAGTTGGTGACCGGCAGATTTTTATTTGTCGAACTTTGATTAATTATAACGGTAAAAGTCCGGCAATTACCGGATAAAGGAAACCCTGGGTCCACCTAAACTGGTTGACGAAACTGTTACCAGGAGCAAAATATATAACTATTTAGCTTACAGAGCAGACAATCAAAACTGTGAGAAAATTGTGACATCAAAACTCCTGTGCAAAAGTTGCTACAAAGCTAAGTGTGGCTGCTTTTTCTTGTTTTCTTTGTGTGGTATCATAGTAATATTATAAACCTTTTAGATATTAAACTTAGCATTGGTATCCAAGTGAAACTCTTTTGGTTTGATATTCTTAGTTGGAGTTCTGCTATTGTTGGACTTTGTGCGCACAATGCTCATAGTCCTCTATCTAGGTCACTGCTCCTTAGTTATGGCTATTAAGGAAGTCTACAGAGCAGACTGCAGATTATTGCTGGACAGTCATGTCCCCCTGCACCGCTCGCACAAGAATGCACAGTCATGTCCCCCTGCACCGCTCGCACATGCAGTCATGTCTCCCTGCACCGCTCGCACATGCAGTCATGTCTCCCTGCACCGCTCGCACAAGAATGCACAGTCATGTCTCCCTGCACCGCTCGCACAAGAATGCACAGTCATGTCTCCCTGCACCGCTCGCACATGCACAGTCATGTCCCCCTGCACCGCTCGCACATGCACAGTCATGTCTCCCTGCACCGCTCGCACATGCACAGTCATGTCTCCCTGCACCGCTCGCACAAGAATGCACAGTCATGCTCCCCTGCACCGCTTGCAAGAATGCACAGTCATGTCCCCCTACACCGCTCGCACATGCACAGTCATGTCCCCCTGCACCACTTGCAAGAATGCACAGTCATGTCCCCCTACACCGCTCGCACATGCACAGTCATGTCCCCCTGCACCGCTTGCAAGAATGCACAGTCATGTCCCCCTACACCGCTCGCACATGCACAGTCATGTCCCCCTACACCGCTCGCACATGCACAGTCATGTCTCCCTGCACCGCTTGCAAGAATGCACAGTCATGTCCCCCTACACCGCTCGCACATGCACAGTCATGTCCCCCTGCACCGCTCGCACATGCACAGTCATGCTCCCCTGCACCGCTCGCACATGCACAGTCATGTCCCCCTGCACCGCTCGCACAAGAATGCACAGTCATGTCCCCCTGCACCACTCGCACATGCACAGTCATGTCCCCCTGCACCGCTCGCACAAGAATGCACAGTCATGTCCCCCTGCACCGCTCGCACAAGAATGCACAGTCATGTCCCCCTGCACTGCTCGCACAAGAATGCACAGTCATGTCCCCCTGCACCGCTCGCACATGCAGTCATGTCTCCCTGCACTGCTCGCACAAGAATGCACAGTCATGTCCCCCTGCACCGCTCGCACAAGAATGCACAGTCATGTCTCCCTGCACTGCTCGCACAAGAATGCACAGTCATGTCCCCCTGCACCGCTCGCACATGCAGTCATGTCTCCCTGCACTGCTCGCACAAGAATGCACAGTCATGTCCCCCTGCACCGCTCGCACAAGAATGCACAGTCATGTCTCCCTGCACTGCTCGCACAAGAATGCACAGTCATGTCTCCCTGCACTGCTCGCACAAGAATGCACAGTCATGTCCCCCTGCACCGCTCGCACAAGAATGCACAGTCATGTCTCCCTGCACTGCTCGCACAAGAATGCACAGTCATGTCCCCCTGCACCGCTCGCACAAGAATGCACAGTCATGTCTCCCTGCACTGCTCGCACAAGAATGCACAGTCATGTCCCCCTGCACCGCTCGCACATGCACAGTCATGTCCCCCTGCACCGCTCGCACATGCACAGTCATGTCCCCCTGCACTGCTCGCACATGCACAGTCATGTCCCCCTGCACCGCTCGCACAAGAATGCACTGTCATGTCCCCCTGCACCGCTCGCACATGCACAGTCATGTCCCCCTGCACCGCTCGCACAAGAATGCACAGTCATGCAAAACCTGCGCTGCCCAGAGCATCGCCAGGGACTGCCTCGTGTTTAAGAGAGAACGAGCCTATTGCTTTCCGGCCTGGCTCGCTCGCTCCTCTTCCTCCAGTCACGGCCTTTCAAATCTCAATAACAAAACAAGCTTCATCCCATAACTCTACATGCAGCTACTAAAACTGGGCTTTTGATGTGAACACAGGGCCTCTGCGAAGCTAGTTTCCTTTTGATGTGAACACAGGGCCTCGGCGAAGCTAGTTTCCTTTTGTTGTGAACACAGGGCCTCGGCGAAGCTAGTTTCCTTTTGTTGTGAACACAGGGCCTCGGCGAAGCTAGTTTCCTTTTGATGTGAACACAGGGCCTCGGCGAAGCTAGTTTCCTTTTGATGTGAACACAGGGCCTCGGCGAAGCTAGTTTCCTTTTGATGTGAACACAGGGCCTCGGCGAAGCTAGTTTCCTTTTGATGTGAACACAGGGCCTCGGCGAAGCTAGTTTCCTTTTGTTGTGAACACAGGGCCTCGGCGAAGCTAGTTTCCTTTTGATGTGAACACAGGGCCTCGGCGAAGCTAGTTTCCTTCCAGAGGTGTGTCTGGACTTCATGTTTGCGCGGGACATTACTCACCTCCCTGCTACTGCCGGCGTGACACAACAGCTGTCTCAGCGGCTAATCATTAACTCCCAAGTGGGGGTCCACCCGCTATACCGACCACCCGCAGTGCCGACAGCCCGCAATACCAATGTTAGGTTTAGGCGTTAGGGTCTGCAGGAGGTTAGGTTTAGGCGTGGGGGGTGGGAGAGGTTAGGTTTAGGGTTAGGGTCTGCGGGAGGTTAGGTTTAGGCGTGGGGGGTGGGAGAGGTTAGGTTTAGGGTTAGGGTCTGGGGGAGGTTAGGTTTAGGCGTGGGGGGTGGGAGAGGTTAGGTTTAAGGTTCGGGGCTGCGGGAGGTTAGGTTTAGGCGTGGGGGGTGGGAGAGGTTAGGTTTAGGCGTGGGGGCTGGGAGAGGTTAGCTCCAGCCGGTCCACCGACGCGCTGCACACCGCCTCGCTCAGCTGGTTCTGCTTGTGGGCTATCGGCATTGCGGACTGTCGGGACTGCGGTCTGTCGGCACATAGATGCGGCACCCCCAAGTATACCGCATCCACCTACGACGCACTGCGTGCTATTGCTGTTGTTGTGTCAACGTTGGTTCATCATGTCCTCTTGAAGTGCTCAAATAAGCCCCTAAATAGAGCATCGATCCGATGGAATGTCCATCCGTCAGAGGTTGTAAGGCCTTTTTAAATAGATTGGTTAGACCCGTGCAACATAACCCAAGTAAATATTTAACGAAATGCACTTTGACTGTTTTCTCTGCAGGCGCGAGACAATGTCGCCTATAGTCCACGTCTGACCCTGGATTCATGCCATTCCTTTTTCTCTGGAACTTGAACGTAATTTTGATGTAATGAACGTAATGAGCTGCTGTGAGTTATGGTAACGGACGTGCAGCTTGTCAAAATTCACTGCCAGGTGTTTAATCCTACTATACTGTGGTGGCAGACAAGGGATAATTTTTTTCATGCCTCTGTTTTTGAAAATAGGAGCGTGTGTGTGTGTGTGTGTGTGTGTGTGTGTGTGTGTGTGTGTGTGTGTGTGAGACATGTCACTTGTTTGCTGGACATTCCTGTGTGCTTTTGGGGATGACTGAGGGGAATCTGTGAGTCAGCTCTAATCAGGCCACTGTGCGTGCTGAGCCATTTGGGAGCCCGTCTGTTTGTATTCACTCAGGCAGAATAATAACATAAGAGACCCCACTCTTCCTTATTGTCCCACTCTCTTCCATTCTGTCTTCTGGTACCCATATTGAGCGTGCCACTACCTACTGGATGCTTTCCTCTCTTTTCAGAGAATTTGCTTGTGATAGAGTTTCCCCTAGAAAAGTTGGCAAATATCTTTTGACAGGGGCTGTCTTTTGTGATGGCAGCCGGCCGTGGGCCAGCGACAGACTGATGGCAGCATTAAGGTAGGGCCCTATAATTTCTGTGAAAACAAAATCAGGGACGGAATCGTGGAATTGAGAATTTTTAAAAGTTATGACACAGCTTCCATAGGCAAAATGGGAGGATCAACTTTGGCTCGGTGGGCCAGCGGGCTTGCATCACACTGGGGGAAACCCTGACTGTGTAATGAGAAATCCACAATTTGAAAACGTGACACTCGTTAATTGGTATATTCTGAAATATCTAATGGTAATATCTAGGCAATGGTTTGTTCTCGGCGTGGATAAGTAACATTTCAGGAATCAAAGCACTGATTCATTTTAGGATGCCTCCAGCTCAAACACTTCATTCACACTTACTTTGTGTGAAACCAAAATAGAAATGATCAAAACATGATGCAAGCAACCCACGGGCCAATCGGCAACAAGATGCCTCATCCTCCCTAGTTTCATGATAGTCGAACCGGTAGAAGTGTAGCAGCAAGGTTTGTGTCAATCAGACTCAGAATAGGATTGGTATGATATGATATGTTGACTGTTATAAAACGGCTCACTCAAATCAAGCAATCTGATTGGCTCACAGCTGTGGTATATTTAGAATATACCACAGTCAATATACCACAGTTAGAGACACTCACTTCCATGAACACTGTGTGAACTTTATTCAGCCTAATTTCTTCCTCTTATTATGGAGTTGATAGGAAGGTGAGCTGTTTGGACCTGAGCCCCTCTGGCTCAGGTCCACTGATTTAAGACATTTAAATATAATAATAATAATAATAATAATAATAATAATAATAATAATATTAATAATAATAGTTTCCATATTGTCATACTTGGTAACTGTTTTATAAAAGCAATAGATCACTTCAGACAGTGATATATGCTTATTGTACCACACCTAACGGTGTTTTCGAAGCACGACCCTTAGGTGTGGTATAATAAGCATATACCACGGCTGTCGTATTGACCAGTAGTGTCTTAACACGTTCACTGCCATTGGCGAGTCAACTCGTCAAGCAGAAACCAACGGTTGACTGCCAATGACGACTCAACTCGTCAAAAAAAAAAAAAAAAAAAAATTTGACGGTGGGACGTTGATCTAACCCTTTTACATCTCCTATAAATATGAATAAAATAAAATGGGAGCCACCGAACGTGTACAACCCATTCCACCGACCCACTAAGTGGCGACAGTGCTCTCCAGACTAGAAAAAGCCGAGCCAAAACTGTAGGGGAACGCGCGAGGAAACCATTCTCATACTGTAAAATGGATTGGCGAAAACGCTTTCGCTTTCGCGCATTATCGCGCTGGGAGCTGGCGGTGGGGGATTGCAAATTTGCATAATAGATTATGCGTGCAACACACTTTGAAACACCGGCAGAAAGCCCACAATCGCACGCAGCTTCATTCCAGCTGAGCTCACAACCGAAACGAACCGAAACGAACCATGCAGACTCGCCCAAAGAGCAGCAGCCAGGCAGCACAGACAGGCAGAGCCTCGCTTGTGACAAACGCTGCAAAGCCACCAGAGACACACCCACGGAGGGAGGAGTTTGAAGGAGAGGGGGGTTTCCTGCTGCTATGGAGGAAATTACTGTTCAAAACTATTGTTTAGATGTCTGACGTTTTACGCCAAAAATAAATGGTTAAAGTGACTGTTCTATCGAATTTCACAAAAAGCCGTTTATCTCAGCTTAAATTTTCAGACGCTGAAACCATGCTGTATTCTACTGCTAATGCCTACATAACTACTAACTCTACAAACTAACTATTTTGGACAGAGTAAGCACACATTCTATTAGTTCTTTTGAGATAATTTGTGTTCACAAAATCTTAGCAGAAAAGAATCCTCGGCTCTTGAAAGATGAGCCAGAATCCTCAAAAAAAAACTTTGGCAGAAGCTACCTACAGTATTGAAAAAACGGCTGGCAGTGAATGTGTTAAGTGTCACTTTTTTAAGATCTTTCTCCCAATTTCTCATGAATTATACCTGGCGATCTCTGCCGATCTGGGGGGAGCTGTAGACTAGCACATACAGTACTTCCTCCGATACATGTGCAGTCACCAGCCGCTTCTTTTCACCTGACAGCAAGGAGATTCACCGGCAGGACGTAGCGCATGAGGATCACTCTATTCCCCTCAGTTCCCCTCCCCCCAAACAGGCTGACCAGAGGAGGCACTAGTGCAGCGACTCATACCCTTAATCCGGCTTCCCACCCACAGACACGGCCAATTGTGGCTGTAACACGGGGGCTCGAACTAGGGCTGCTCGATAAATCGATTTTGAATCGTAATCGAATTAATTCGTTAGGACGATGTTAAAAAAATATGTAAATAAATGTATATATGTATATAAAAAATGTTTTTTAACTAGGGTAATTACGTTACGGCGGGGCGGCTCTCTTTCAATCATGTACGCATGCTGCTACTCTTCTCCCCGCTGTAAAGTCTCTCTGGAGGCTGTGACTACTGCTGGCTACTAAAGACAGCAGCAATGAACTTATTTCAACACCTCCAAAAAGCAGTGTGTGAGCACTGAGCAGCGTGTTGCACTGCGGGCTGTGCAAGATAACGATTACCACAACACACACACACGCGCGCGCGCGCACGAACGAACAAAGACGTTATCACCGGACGCTGAAATGTTGCCTTTATAGTTCACATAACAACACGTGAGGCGACCGAGTAACATTACCAGGACTCACCTCCAAAAGAGCAAATCCACCAGTGTCAAGTGACTGCAGGTTAGCAAGCAACAGCCAGGAAGTTAGGCATAGCAAGTTAGGCTAAAACAGGAAGTTGGGTTGTTCTGCCTTCAGAGTAAAAGCGTAATTTGTCACTTATGAAAAAAAGAGAAAAAATAGCTCTGCAAGGCAACAAATGTTTAGATAAGTATAATAGTATAAAAAAATCAAAATCGAAAATCGAGTTTTGAGAGAAAGAATCGTCAATTACATTTTTAGGTAAAATCGAACAGCCCTAGCTCGAACCTGCGACTGTCGTGTTAGGTAGGCAGGGAATCTACCGCTGCGCTACCCGGATGCCCTACAAGTCTCACATTTGAGTTAACAGGTAACAGGCTTCACACAGCGCCTCTGCATTATGTCACCATAGTTCCCACTCAGACTGTTTCTCCAGATAAGCATCGCCGCTATCAATCCAGCCTGTTTGACATGCGCTACCTGTGTAACCTGACCAGCGCTTGATGAATGATGAGCAAACATGAGTCATGAAACTTCTTCCTCCCTGCAGAGAGAAAGTGGCATGGAAAAACCAGACGCCAGCGATGGCGTAGAAATGTAGGCTTCGCATGATGATGATTTTGAATCTCGCCGGTGTATTGTTTGACAGCTCCCTCTCTCTCTCTCTCTCTCTCTCTCATTTCTTACAATGGAGAGGGCAAACCTCATTTTCACAAATACGCACGGAACTGTCCTGGGGCATAGAGAAACCATCTGAATACAGAGCTTCATTAGTATTCTGGTACAAAAAAATAAAGATTTATTAAAATAAGATGTAGGGATAGTAATGTAGTGAAGCAATCATTTTGTCATTGGTATTCTGCTTTAAGCTCTGCACCGTTTTGAAATTTAGAAACATTCGGTTATTATTGTACCTGTGGCAAGGCTGGATTGTTGGGGGGGATCAAGATGTTCAACAGCCGTGAATTGATATAATTTTCCTGTTTAGACAAACTTAATATCTGAATATTAGGTACATGCAGAGGATCCCCCCCCATGCCTACAGTGTTTGAAAAATGGTAAGTAGGCCACAGCCAGTGGCACATCAAAAGGACACAGGATTGGAAACACAGCTCAGTGGAATGCAGCTGAACTCTGGAAATGGAATAAATGTGTGTCTTTAAACTGCCAAAGGTACCAAGCCTTGATCTCCAAGCCTCTGTACCAAACAAAGAGTATGAAAGCTGCTTCAGTCAAGAGAAGGGCCTACTTGTTATCCAGCCCAGGCTTTGAAGCTGGTGTCTGTCTGTGTGTGTGTGTGTGTGTGTGTGTGTGTGTGTGTGTGTGTGTGTGTGTGTGTGTGTGTGTGAAACTGTGTGACTGTGTGTGTGTGTGCGCGCGCGCGCGTGTGCGTGCCTCACAATGACTTGAAGTTGTGAGGCCTCATGGGTTGTGTTTACTAAGCTGCTGCACCAGCTCATAATAAAATAGACAATAAAACAGTGGATGGAGTGATAATAGACCACCCTCAAAATGCCTTTTGTCCTGAGCCCAATGCTCTCCTGGACCTGGGAAGAAGCCCGGTCCAGCACTTTGTGTTGAAACTCTGTAATACAATGGTGTGGCCCATAATAGTCAGGTGCTGAAGCTGTAGGCTGGACCAGGCTCTTCCCTGATAGCATGGCTACTTTGTGGCAGAGCCAATCACCTATTGTCGGGTTTTGATGACCACAGTCACATTTCTACTGTATTTTAGTGGTGTATTATTGATAGGGATGAATCTGGCAAGCCTTACATTTACTGGGAATCTGAGGAGGAGGATATTCTCTCAAACCTCCTGTATGTCATAAGAGCAGCATGGGCACACAGCAGCACCACTTGACACAGAAGCTGCTTTGTTGGAGCTCCTTGCAGCTCCTGCCATGCTCTCCACCTACATACCTCCACGGTGTGGAGAATCGCTATCAGTGACCTTGTCGGCATTATGAACATTCTCACGCCATGAGATTGTCATATGGTAGTGACCTTAAGGCACACTGCGGCAGGTACGGAAAGTCAACACGGTGCTCTAGCAACAACAGTCAGGTACTAAGTCAACACGGTGCTCTAGCAACAACAGTCAGGTACTAAGTCAACACGGTGCTCTAGCAACAACAGTCAGGTACTAAGTCAACACGGTGCTCTAGCAACAACAGTCAGGTACTAAGTCAACACGGTGCTCTAGCAACAACAGTCAGGTACTAAGTCAACACGGTGCTCTAGCAACAACAGTCAGGTACTAAGTCAACACGGTGCTCTAGCAACAACAGTCAGGTACTAAGTCAACACGGTGCTCTAGCAACAACAGTCAGGTACTAAGTCAACACGGTGCTCTAGCAACAACAGTCAGGTACTAAGTCAACACGGTGCTCTAGCAACAACAGTAAGGTACTAGTCAACACGGTGCTCTAGCAACAACAGTCAGGTACTAAGTCAACACGGTGCTCTAGCAACAACAGTCAGGTACTAGTCAACACGGTGCTCTAGCAACAACAGTCAGGTATTAAGTCAACACGGTGCTCTAGCAACAACAGTCAGGTACTAGTCAACACGGTGCTCTAGCAACAACAGTCAGGTACTAAGTCAACACGGTGCTCTAGCAACAACAGTCAGGTACTAAGTCAACACGGTGCTCTAGCAACAACAGTCAGGTACTAAGTCAACACGGTGCTCTAGCAACAACAGTCAGGTACTAAGTCAAAATGGTGCTCTAGCAACAACAGTCAGGTACTAAGTCAACACGGTGCTCTAGCAACAACAGTCAGGTACTAAGTCAACACGGTGCTCTAGCAACAACAGTCAGGTACTAAGTCAACACGGTGCTCTATCAACAACAGTCAGGTACTAAGTCAACACGGTGCTCTAGCAACAACAGTCAGGTACTAAGTCAAAATGGTGCTCTAGCAACAACAGTCAGGTACTAAGTCAACACGGTGCTCTAGCAACAACAGTCAGGTACTAAGTCAACACGGTGCTCTAGCAACAACAGTCAGGTACTAAGTCAACACGGTGCTCTAGCAACAACAGTCAGGTACTAAGTCAACACGGTGCTCTAGCAACAACAGTCAGGTACTAAGTCAAAATGGTGCTCTAGCAACAACAGTCAGGTACTAAGTCAACACGGTGCTCTAGCAACAACAGTCAGGTACTAAGTCAAAATGGTGCTCTAGCAACAACAGTCAGGTACTAAGTCAACACGGTGCTCTAGCAACAACAGTCAGGTACTAAGTCAACACGGTGCTCTAGCAACAACAGTCAGGTACTAAGTCAACACGGTGCTCTAGCAACAACAGTCAGGTACTAGTCAACACGGTGCTCTAGCAAAAACAGTCAGGTACTAAGTCAAAATGGTGCTCTAGCAACAACAGTCAGGTACTAAGTCAAAACGGTGCTCTAGCAACAACAGTCAGGTACTAAGTCAAAACGGTGCTCTAGCAACAAAAGTCAGGTAATAAGTCAACACGGTGCTCTAGCAACAACAGTCAGGTACTAAGTCAACACGGTGCTCTAGCAACAACAGTCAGGTACTAAGTCAACACGGTGCTCTAGCAACAACAGTCAGGTACTAAGTCAAAATGGTGCTCTAGCAACAACAGTCAGGTACTAAGTCAACACGGTGCTCTAGCAACAACAGTCAGGTACTAAGTCAAAATGGTGCTCTAGCAACAACAGTCAGGTACTAAGTCAACACGGTGCTCTAGCAACAACAGTCAGGTACTAAGTCAACACGGTGCTCTAGCAACAACAGTCAGGTACTAGTCAACACGGTGCTCTAGCAAAAACAGTCAGGTACTAAGTCAAAATGGTGCTCTAGCAACAACAGTCAGGTACTAAGTCAAAACGGTGCTCTAGCAACAACAGTCAGGTACTAAGTCAAAACGGTGCTCTAGCAACAAAAGTCAGGTAATAAGTCAACACGGTGCTCTAGCAACAACAGTCAGGTACTAAGTCAACACGGTGCTCTAGCAACAACAGTCAGGTACTAAGTCAACACGGTGCTCTAGCAACAACAGTCAGGTACTAAGTCAACATGGTGCTCTAGCAACAACAGTCAGGTACTAAGTCAACACAGTGCTCTAGCAACAACAGTCAGGTACTAAGTCAACATGGTGCTCTAGCAACAACAGTCAGGTACTAAGTCAACACGGTGCTCTAGCAACAACAGTCAGGTACTAAGTCAACACGGTGCTCTATCAACAACAGTCAGGTACTAGTCAACACGGTGCTCTAGCAAAAACAGTCAGGTACTAAGTCAAAACGGTGCTCTAGCAACAACAGTCAGGTACTAAGTCAAAACGGTGCTCTAGCAACAACAGTCAGGTATTAAGTCAACACGGTGCTCTAGCAACAACAGTCAGGTACTAAGTCAACACGGTGCTCTAGCAACAACAGTCAGGTACTAAGTCAACACGGTGCTCTAGCAACAACAGTCAGGTACTAGTCAACACAGTGCTCTAGCAACAACAGTCAGGTACTAGTCAACACGGTGCTCTAGCAAAAACAGTCAGGTACTGAGTCAAAACGGTGCTCTAGCAACAACAGTCAGGTACTAAGTCAAAACGGTGCTCTAGCAACAACAGTCAGGTATTAAGTCAACACGGTGCTCTAGCAACAACAGTCAGGTACTAAGTCAACACGGTGCTCTAGCAACAACAGTCAGGTACTAAGTCAACACGGTGCTCTAGCAACAACAGTCAGGTACTAAGTCAACACGGTGCTCTAGCAACAACAGTCAGGTACTAAGTCAACACGGTGCTCTAGCAACAACAGTCAGGTACTAAGTCAACACGGTGCTCTAGCAACAACAGTCAGGTACTAAGTCAACACGGTGCTCTAGCAACAACAGTCAGGTACTAAGTCAACACGGTGCTCTAGCAACAACAGTCAGGTACTAAGTCAACACGGTGCTCTAGCAACAACAGTCAGGTACTAAGTCAACACGGTGCTCTAGCAACAACAGTCAGGTACTAGTCAACACGGTGCTCTAGCAACAACAGTCAGGTACTAAGTCAACACGGTGCTCTAGCAACAACAGTCAGGTACTAGTCAACACGGTGCTCTAGCAACAACAGTCAGGTATTAAGTCAACACGGTGCTCTAGCAACAACAGTCAGGTACTAGTCAACACGGTGCTCTAGCAACAACAGTCAGGTACTAAGTCAACACGGTGCTCTAGCAACAACAGTCAGGTACTAAGTCAACACGGTGCTCTAGCAACAACAGTCAGGTACTAAGTCAACACGGTGCTCTAGCAACAACAGTCAGGTACTAAGTCAAAATGGTGCTCTAGCAACAACAGTCAGGTACTAAGTCAACACGGTGCTCTAGCAACAACAGTCAGGTACTAAGTCAACACGGTGCTCTAGCAACAACAGTCAGGTACTAAGTCAACACGGTGCTCTATCAACAACAGTCAGGTACTAAGTCAACACGGTGCTCTAGCAACAACAGTCAGGTACTAAGTCAAAATGGTGCTCTAGCAACAACAGTCAGGTACTAAGTCAACACGGTGCTCTAGCAACAACAGTCAGGTACTAAGTCAACACGGTGCTCTAGCAACAACAGTCAGGTACTAAGTCAACACGGTGCTCTAGCAACAACAGTCAGGTACTAAGTCAACACGGTGCTCTAGCAACAACAGTCAGGTACTAAGTCAAAATGGTGCTCTAGCAACAACAGTCAGGTACTAAGTCAACACGGTGCTCTAGCAACAACAGTCAGGTACTAAGTCAAAACGGTGCTCTAGCAACAACAGTCAGGTATTAAGTCAACACGGTGCTCTAGCAACAACAGTCAGGTACTAAGTCAACACGGTGCTCTAGCAACAACAGTCAGGTACTAAGTCAACACGGTGCTCTAGCAACAACAGTCAGGTACTAAGTCAACACGGTGCTCTAGCAACAACAGTCAGGTACTAAGTCAACACGGTGCTCTAGCAAAAACAGTCAGGTACTAAGTCAAAACGGTGCTCTAGCAACAACAGTCAGGTACTAAGTCAACACGGTGCTCTAGCAACAACAGTCAGGTACTAAGTCAAAACGGTGCTCTAGCAACAAAAGTCAGGTAATAAGTCAACACGGTGCTCTAGCAACAACAGTCAGGTACTAAGTCAACACGGTGCACTAGCAACAACAGTCAGGTACTAAGTCAACACGGTGCTCTAGCAACAACAGTCAGGTACTAAGTCAACACGGTGCTCTAGCAACAACAGTCAGGTACTAAGTCAACACGGTGCTCTAGCAACAACAGTCAGGTACTAAGTCAACACGGTGCTCTAGCAACAACAGTCAGGTACTAGTCAACACGGTGCTCTAGCAACAGATACAACAGTAGTCAAGGGTCAAACTTGACATGGAGGGCAGGGCACACCCTGTTGCCAGTATACTGCAGCGCATACCAAGTCTATCACTGTGTATCTGAGACACATGAGGCCTGCACAATTAATCCAATCGATATCGAAATCGTGTCACAACATAACATTAAATGAAGCATTGTGGTGCTACAGAGATGCCCCCGCCTACAAATCATATTCTTCAGACAAGGAAATATGCTTGTTTGCTACAGACCCCAGTAAAAAAAAAAAAAAAAATGAAAAGGAAATTTGCATTCCCACTAAAATCGTATCGCATACTGCAAGCTCAATATCTATCAATATAATCGCAATGTTTTTTTTTACATATCGTGCTGCAGCCCTATTACACACCCTATTACGCCAAATATTGACATATTATTGTCAAGTGCACCAAAGTGACTTTAATAATAAAGGTAAAATAATAAATAATAATAAAGGTAAAATAAATAAATAAAATAAATATATCAGGTGTATCTATTATTTTATGTGGAACACATTGCATATTACAGCATTAAATCCTGGTTCCTTGCTGCTAAACATGCGTGCTAGTATCTGACTGATGGCTTCTGTCTGGGATACATTACAAGGTAAATGATTGAGTTGCCTTCCATGATTAGGAGGGAGGTTCAAGGCACAGGGCAGGAACTGGACCCTCTGATTGGTGTCTGCTCTGATGTCTGAGTCTGACCTTCACACACTGGCCACATCAGCGCCGCTCTCTGCTCACGTTACAACCATCCTAAATCATGTCACTCAGAGGTAGCCTGAAGCAAGACCATAAAGCTGTGCTGATCCAGGCTCAGAATGACTCCTCCTTTTTGTCCTACTCAGGTGATGGTGGGACTGCATGATTATGGCTGAAATGATAATCGCGATCGATTATGTTACTTCACTATTAGCCTTGATGATGTGAAGAACAAAAACTCTTATACGATTGGAAAAAGACGGGTCGGGAATTCAGGAACTAGTATTAAAATGTCCCCAAAAGGTACCAATGTTCTCAACATTTTCTCCTCTGCATCATGCTCTGCATGCTTATGAGTATCTGTCTGGACCGCTCTCCTCCCCGCTCTCCTCACCCGTTGCAGAACACTGCATTATTAATGGCGGTTCTAATTAGTTTTGCCTGTTGCTGTCTGACGACACCACTGTGTCCAGAACCCGCCGGTGAAAGCTGGAGATGTGGAGGGATTTCGGTCACGCCTCGATGTTCAGAGAGAGAGCTGTAATTTTCAGTGTAGTGGTGTCTTGTAGCCTGCCCTCCTTAACCTTTGGCCTATGGTGCTGCCAGCCTCCTTAAAGATTCATAGCCAATGAAACTCCTTGGTTTGACATGACAGATTGGATACTTTTCTCTACCGGTTCCTTGTTTGTTGTTTGCCATGAGCTCTTTTGCTACCCTCTCTTCGCGTCCTGGTTTTTGATCTCTTCTGGTATTTGGCCTGTGGGATACACATGATTTATTTTGCTTCGCCCTGTTTGCAGGAGCCATGTTTTTTCCTTTATACTCTCGTTTTCTGACTCAAAACACACACACACACACACACACACACGCACACACAAACACACACACACACACACACACCTGATGTCCCTGGCTATCTCCTCGAACAACTCATTTGCATATCCGTCCTTGAATCGCGTTTCATTTGTTTGTGTCGAGACAGAAAATTCAGGCTTCAGGCTCCAGGCATATAAGTAAACACGAGGTTGTGTGTGGCCTATGCCCCCTCCCCCTTTCTCCTCTATATCTATGTCCTCCCTCTCTCCATTGGTCCAGTCAGGAAACCTGCAGCCATCCACAGCAGGATGAATGGGCCGGTGTCACCTGCTCTATCTGTCCACAGGGCTGGATCTATCTTCCTCATGTCAGCCTGAAAGGTCACACAATCAAGTACAAACAGTCCCCAGCCCACTATTATCCAGAGGACAGAGAGAGACGGCCATAGAGTGCTGCCCGGTCCCCCGGGGGACGCTTTGGAAATGTCACCACATGTACTGTATACTGCTGGTGTGCAGGCGTTGACTTTCAAAAGAACACACTTGATGCGTGTCACAAATGGACAAAACACGGATAATATTTGATTTGAAAGCTTTTTATATAAAAATACACTTGTCTTGTCAACTTAAATCACAAAGTGGCACTGATTGAGACGCTTTATGGCCCATTTCCACCGCTGGTATTAGCGCGGCCCCGCCCAGCTCGTCTCGCTTTTTTGTCTCATTCCACCGATCAAAAACCTGGACAGCCCGGGTTGAGTCGGGGTTGAGTCGTGCTAGTTTTGGTCTCTGCTTTGTTGAGGTTCCAGCCGGTACCATACGGTGACGTGAAAACACTGCAGACGACTGATTGGTCAGGCAGAATCGTGTTTACTGTATCTACTGTCAATGCTGGGTACCAGTTTAGTGGGGCTTACCTTCTCTTCTGTTATTTCCATCAGTCTTTTGTGTTGCTGCCTTCGGCTCTGGTGAAATAAAATCGATCTCCTTGCTCAGCTTTAACATGACGGTGGTTTTCAATTGTTTTGAGAGAGAAGTCCGCTCCTCGGGAAGCCCTTTGTAGTTGTGTGCTATAGTGCTGCAACTATCGATTATTTTAGTAATCGAGTATTCTACCGAATAATCCATCGATTAATCGAGTAATCGGATAAGAACCCTTTTTTGTGTTTTCAAAGGCTTATCGTAAATATACACCAAAAAATAAGATAAATCTCTTCAAATAAACAACTACATTGGTTTCTTTCTTAGAAAAAACAACATTTTTATTTTTAAATTGCATAGAACTGGCAGTGGCACCATTCATCTTTTCAACCTGACGTTTGAGTTCTTCCAGTGTACAGCAACCATTAAATAATATGAATGAATGGCTTACTAGCTAGTTTACATCCTTCATTTACCTTACAGCTGCATGAGGCAACTTCGCACATTGCTGCTCTTTCTCTCTCACACACACTCACTCTCTCTTTCTCTCTCACACACCAACAGGCTAGTGTGATCACACACACACACACACACACACACACACACACACACACAACGCTGTTAAATTAGCCGCTAACGTTAACGTTACTTAGGTTGAGCTTTGTATTTCTCACAGAAAACGGCAAGCCACATCAAAAAAATGCAGCGTGAATGCAGTTACTAATAGTCATATTGGCAACGTGGCAAGCCAGCAGCACAACTACTACTAGTCTTAATATCAAGTAGCAATCATTAGCATACATTTACATTAGCATTGTGTATAGTTAACGTTACGTTACTTTGCTCCGCTCGACGTAGATGCGCTGGTGGATGCGTAGACTGGATGTTTACGGTGCTGAAGCATTGACGAGGTACTGTTGTGATATGCAAGTATCGTTACAGTACTTGCACACCACTGAGTTTGTGTCCTTTTTCAGCATGAAATGGTCCCACACTTTAGACAGTTTCGGTCGCTTTGTCGGCCCTGGTTCTTCCCTTCCCGGCTCCTCCTGTCTGCTTTCTCCGCCGCCTCGTTCCATTTTGCGGGGTCCGCTCGCTATAGCTCTGCCTCTCTGGTCTGTCTGCGATCATGTGTTCTCACGTGTTTACCCTATGTTTACACCGGAAGAGCGCTGTGCCACACCAGTAAGCGTCCGTGAGAAACACAGTCTCTACTCTCTAAATGCCGTGTCGAGGCGAATCATTTTGGCCTCGATCATTTTAATTACTCGAGTTATTCGAGGTACTCGAGGAATCGTGACAGCCCTAGTGTGCTACGTCGGCTCCGCTAGGCCGGAGGCGGGGGTTTAGCGAAGCCACGGTCTTGCCTGGTGAGCGGCCGCCGGGGTGGTGGCTTCCCTTCTCCCCGTAGCGTAACCCCCGTCCCCCGCGTAGCGCATGCATGTAAATAACAACAAATTGATATCCATTCTCCCGGCCGATTGTCACATTTGCCCATGTAGGTCATTTAGAGTCAGTATTTCATAACCAGTTTAAAAGTTCTGTGTATGGATTTACTTTTACCGTTATATGTTATAGCCTACTTGGGCTATGGGCAGAGGGCAGATATGCGGTCGTTATGACGACCAGGTGTGGGCGGAGGCGAGTAAACTTGCTATGGAAGCAAAGTCTATATCAAGTAGAGACGAGCAAGCCTAGGTAGAGCAGAGCTGTACTGTGCTGTTATATGTTGTGGAAATGAGCCATTAGATTCAACTTATTGGCGCAAAAGTATTTAAAGACAAGCTGAACCCAATGAAACCAAGTGGCGCAAGGGTTGGAGATGTTTCAGACTGAAAACAAATCTTGTCTGAGATGACAGATGGTTGAGAGGCGGGCCATAGCGTGTCGATGATTTGATTGGACAATTCTGGGGGCTGGATTTGGCGTTGGCCAATCCTGTTCCGCCCCCAAATCGAGTGGGATTCAGCATGTTGTGGCGCTAGGCGAGTGGGATCTGCGGAGAACCTGGCAGCCAGCTGCTTCTGTGTTGACCGGAATGGAGAATCCGAGGTATGAGTGCTGCCTGATCTCCGAGGGGCCGGGGTAAGACCCACATACGTTAATGTTATCCTGGAATGCGAGTTTAACGAGCCAGTTACATGTCTTTGCATTCTTAGGCATTACCGTTTGCTTTATTTTGTATGTTACATACAATTGGCCAAGTTATTAGTTAGTTTATGGGCTAGAAATTCTGCCAGGTTACACACACTAGGCGACCATTTTCTCCTTCATTTCGCGGAGAAAATTCTCCTGAAATGAAGATTGATTGACATGATATGATTGGTTGAAATGGGGTAGAAATTTGATAGTACTATGTGACGTCAGCAAACTGTTAGTCTCGCTGGCCAGCCTCCCCTCCCTTCCGTGAGAGGAGTCAGGCACTGCAGGTCTCCATTGTGGAATTGCGATGGGCAGTGCTTAGCGGCAGTGCCCTTGTAAAATAGTTTCCAACAATCCAACTTGCCATTTTCAGCGTGTAGCAACGAGCTAGCGTGTAGGTTTCTGCTGTTAGCTTGCTAGCTAGTTAGTGTTGTTGTTTTCACTGAGGCGGCAGGGCACTATTTACAGCGACACACAGGGAGGAGGGAGCGGAAGCCGCTCTGATTGACATGGTCGGAGCCAATGACCTAATAAGCGGGGAGCAGACATCCGGCAGTGACTGAAACAGTCGTTCCAATGGGGAGCAGCTGTAGAGCAGGGGAGGGCTTCTCCCAGTAGCCTGTTTCCGTGCCGCCAGACTCCTCTGACGGAAGGGAGGGGAGGCTGGCCAGCGAGACTAGCAAACTGTAGATTACTGTTATGAATGAAATCTTGAAAAATGTGAAAAAGTGTGAAAAACTAAAGAAATTAGATTTTTGTGATTTCTTTTGCATACATTATTAAATAGGTGCACTGCCACTGAATACCCAGGTATTTGAAAAAAGAAACACACATTTTTGGGTTCAGCTCGTCTTTAATGTGTCAGGTATGCTACTACTGTATTTACACGTATCCACCCACATAAAGTGATGAATGTACTTGAAGACTTGAATCTTTGATATTCTATGATTTCTGGGTGTTCTTCAAGGTAAAGTTTTTCAAACGATACCTCTTGACTGTTTCATCCTTAATTTCTTATTTCCCATCCCCCCCAGAGTAGCATGATCTTGGCAGGAAAAACTATTTCCTTTACTGCACGTCTGTGTGTACTGTAAACCACTCTTTATTCATTACCGAGCTTGTGCGCCGGTGTCATATCTCGTGCTCGTCTTCTGCGTCATGGTTCCGTCAGGCGAAGAGGAAACAGGCCTGGATTTGGGGACGAGCCTCAGCAGGTCCACACAGTGAATTGAACGGGCTGTAACCTTTCCCAGCCTGGGCTGCTCGTTCAGACGGTGCTTACTATGACTCATGGTCTGGTTCAAACACAATGGCCTCTGTACACAATGGTCCGGCCTCTCTCCTGCTGGAATGCAAAACATGCTTTAACGGTTTCCCATACAGTATATCAGCATATTGTGTTACCCGGCGAGCAGGCAAGGTGCACTCCATAACCCCCCCCCCCCCCACACACACACACACACACACACACAACCACCATGACCCCCTTTTCACTTTGACTTTTGAACATGCTTGCTCAAACCTCTTTATCTCAGAAATATATGAGCGATGCTTTGACATCAATCACTTCCCTTTAAAGTAATAATTTACAACATTTTCATGTAAATAAATATCCGTTTTGCTAGACTGTATCGCCGATTGATAGTGATTCAACCTACACCCACCTATCCATTTGCTGTTCTGTCTGGTAGCTTGTCACACGAAGTGATGCATTTTATATTTCCAGTTTGTTTGGAACTGGGTAGTTAGCATGAGCAGTGATAGCCAACATGGCTGAATAGACAAAGACAAGTTTGAAAAGAGTGAATCTGTTTAGTTTAGAGTCAAAAGAAGATGTTTGCTACAGGAAGAAGAGGGAGCGCGTGCTGCTTGTGATGTTGCTGCCTGGAAGTGGAGCACCCTGGGGACCTGTGACACATACAGAGATACAGCCTGAAGTTTAGCCAGTAAGATAGCCACTGTCAGGCTTCTCCTCACGTCCTATTCTCTCTTCCAAAGAAACATGATACTTGGTCCTGCAGCAATGTCGCCGCTGACTAAAAGCTCCTGTGAAATACAGTGAGAGGTAATGACTCTCTCCTGCTTTGTCACATGCTGGCTGGTATACAGTGAGAGGTAGTGACTCTCTCCTGCTTTGTCACATGCTGGCTGGTATACAGTGAGAGGTAGTGACTCTCTCCTGCTTTGTCACATGCTGGCTGGTATACAGTGAGAGGTAGTGACTCTCTCCTGCTTTGTCACATGCTGGCTGGTATACAGTGAGAGGTAGTGACTCTCTCCTGCTTTGTCACATGCTGGCTGGTATACAGTGAGAGGTAGTGACTCTCTCCTGCTTTGTCACATGCTGGCTGGTATACAGTGAGAGGTAGTGACTCTCTCCTGCTTTGTCACATGCTGGCTGGTATACAGTGAGAGGTAATGACTCTGTCCTGCTTTGTCACATGCTGGCTGGTATACAGTGAGAGGTAGTGACTCTCTCCTGCTTTGTCACATGCTGGCTGGTATACAGTGAGAGGTAATGACTCTGTCCTGCTTTGTCACATGCTGGCTGGTATACAGTGAGAGGTAATGACTCTGTCCTGCTTTGTCACATGCTGGCTGGTATACAGTGAGAGGTAGTGACTCTCTCCTGCTTTGTCACATGCTGGCTGGTATACAGTGAGAGGTAATGACTCTCTCCTGCTTTGTCACACGCCGGCTGGTATTCATAGCTTTCAAGGGGCGTTACGTGCTGCCGGGAACGCCCACCTGGCGGTCAAAAAAAAAACTTGTTCATTCCGCTGGCCGCCTCGACTAGTTTCTCACGCTGTGTTTGTTCAGCCAAAATGCCGGATACCTGTTGTGCTATCGGTTGCACTAACCGACGAGGAGACACGCCTGTGTAACACAGATAAAATAGTGGCTTACATAAATAAATAGACAAACTATAAAATCACTACTCTGTCACTATTCCTCATTAATTTTCTGTTAAAAATATAAAAATATCCTTCAGTGATGTCAAAGTTTAACATCTAGTCAATATTGCACACAGATGGACATGCGTTCTGCCCAACCAGCAAGCAGAGTGTCATGCTTGGCTGGCCAATCAGCAACCAGTTAACGGTAGCTGGTCCCACCCACCTACTCCATGATTGGTAGAACGAGTGTGTTTACTTCCTGACTTTCCTTTTGGATCTGATGAGAAACGAGAGAGCCACGTTCTTGTGGAGCGCTGCGAGTGACGGTTATAAATATAAACAGCAGAGATAGTTCTACTGAAAATAAGTTATCTTTTAGATGTCATGCAAGCTCATGAGATTAGTAGCTAATTACTGCTTCCACCCATGAGTCAGCTCAACACTGTTAGCTTTAGCTGCTAGCTGTTTGTGAATTAGCTGTGGGAGCTACAGTACAATGGCTGCGTGAATTAGCTGCGTGAGATAGCTTTGAGCACGCCAGCACGTTTCCAGCACATTCCGTCACAACCCGTTCTAAACGCAAGAAACTCTGTGGCCTTACTGGGCACCCCAAACACTGTTTGCATCCAGCCTGCTCACGGAATCGGCGAGCCTTCCCACCTGGATCTAGAGAGAGGGACCGTATCCCAAGATACCCCCCGTGTCGTGATCACTGGACAGGTTCTGCTGCACTCTGCGGTGTGGTAGGCCCGACTGCTGCAGACACCCCACACTCAGTCTACTCATTCACATTCCCTCCTTTCACAATCGTTCCCCCCCGGATACGTACACCCCCCTTCCCCTGGAACCCATACTTACCTCTCGACGTGTTTTGTTTTTGTTTTTGGACTCTGGACTGGATTCATTATGGACTTACCTCTTTCCTTCCCCGGAATCGTGAATTAGTGGCTGAGTCGCAGTATACCTTCCTGCAGTGACGGGTCGTTGTTTGTATTTATTTTATTTTGTTTATTTTGAAATGTATTATTGAATTGAAACTGAACTGAATGGAAAACTGAATTTAAGGTTTGATAGTCTGAAAATTCAGGTTACAAGGGTGCACCCGAGATACACTGAATTTGGAAGTAATTTCTATTTTGATATCAAAACACACTGTTGATATTATTGTCTTGTCTTTGGTACCAACCACTTTGTTGTTCAAATCCTTTTATTTTATATTCTCTTATATTTCTAATACAAGAAACCGGCAATTTTGTATTTGATTATTGGTCTCTGAGTCTCATTTAAACATTCACTGTGCTCCAGTAGCCGAACCCAGAACCTTCTGGCCCATTCTATTTCTATAGGTGATATTATTGTTTCTAAATTATCGTAGTAGGTGTTACACCTGGCTTGTGCTTTTACAGAATCCCGTCGGAGAAAGAAAACTCAGACAGGAGGAGGTTGTGGATTTGTGCGATTAGACGTGGTTCAGTCGCTGGGGAGGGCAAATGGCTTTTTTTCTACCATCAAAGTACACACGTTTTTGCGGCCAACATTTCATCAAAGGTAAGCTCAAGTAACGTTAACGGGGTATTTTAATCATTATTGTAACGTTACTTGAGCTTACCTTTGATGAAATGTTGGCCGCAAAGACGTGTGTACAAATGGCTGAACAAACACAGCGTGAGAAACTAGTCGACTCGGGTGGCAGCGGAATGAACAAGTTTTTTTTTTGACCGCCAGGTGGGCAGCACGTAACGCCCCTTGAAAGCTATGAATACAGTGAGAGGTAATGACTCTGTCCTGCTTTGTCACATGCTGGCTGGTATACAGTGAGAGGTAGTGACTCTCTCCTGCTTTGTCACATGCTGGCTGGTATACAGTGAGAGGTAGTGACTCTCTCCTGCTTTGTCACATGCTGGCTGGTATACAGTGAGAGGTAATGACTCTGTCCTGCTTTGTCACATGCTGGCTGGTATACAGTGAGAGGTAATGACTCTCTCCTGCTTTGTCACATGCTGGCTGGTATACAGTGAGAGGTAGTGACTCTCTCCTGCTTTGTCACATGCTGGCTGGTATACAGTGAGAGGTAGTGACTCTGTCCTGCTTTGTCACATGCTGGCTGGTATACAGTGAGAGGTAATGACTCTGTCCTGCTTTGTCACATGCTGGCTGGTATACAGTGAGAGGTAGTGACTCTGTCCTGCTTTGTCACATGCTGGCTGGTATACAGTGAGAGGTAGTGACTCTCTCCTGCTTTGTCACATGCTGGCTGGTATACAGTGAGAGGTAGTGACTCTGTCCTGCTTTGTCACATGCTGGCTGGTATACAGTGAGAGGTAATGACTCTCTCCTGCTTTGTCACATGCTGGCTGGTATACAGTGAGAGGTAGTGACTCTCTCCTGCTTTGTCACACGCTGGCCGTTTCCCAGCCTGATCCGCCCCCCCCCCCCCCCCCCCCTCGCTCGGGGGTTAAAGGCTGACCTTGTAATTGCTTAAGAAAGTGTTCTCTCCCTCCTCACCCTCCACTTTGTTGTTTCCCTCCCTTCCACAGAGGCTCTATAAAGTGGGGACCCGGCATGTCCTCGCACACAGAGCGCAGGAGGGGTGAGGGTCTAGACAGCGGCGTGCACGCGCACGCCGGACGCACATCCCGCGTCTCTCTCCGCTCTCTTGAAGGCGTGCCACGGCCATCACGAGTAAATCACGAGCACCTCGGGGGGGAGAGTCATTTATAGTGTGTGGATCGATTTGTCCCAGAGATCGGTTACATAATGTTACAGCGCTGTTATGTAACCGTAGCGTACCCTGGAGCTGTCGTGACTCGTGATGCACCTCTGATCTGCCCGTCTTTCATCAGAGCCATGCTTTTTTCACTGATCTGCCCGTCTTTCATCAGAGCCATGCTTTTTTCACTGATCTGCCCGTCTTTCATCAGAGCCATGCTTTTTTCACTGATCTGCCCGTCTTTCATCAGAGCCATGCTTTTTTCACTGATCTGCCCGTCTTTCATCAGAGCCATGCTTTTTTCACTGATCTGCCCGTCTTTCATCAGAGCCATGCTTTTTTCACTGATCTGCCCGTCTTTCATCAGAGCCATGCTTTTTTCACCGATCTGCCCGTCTTTCATCAGAGCCATGCTTTTTTCACTGATCTGCCAGGCTGTGGTTATCAGATGAACAGCTAGCTGAATCATTGGCACCAGCCTGTATCATTCCATAATCAGGGAGATTGGTGGTTTGGAACAAGCTGTGTGCTACCAGCTACCAACGCTAACTGGAGCGAGGTGCCTTCCATTATCTGGGTGTGCTTTCCAGGCGGCTTCCTCATTTGCATGCAAAGCTCTCCAAGCACAGAGCTGCCCCTCCCCTCTCCAAGGGACTCTATAAGACCAGATAAAGTGCTTTAGTAGTGAAATATTTAAGCGGTGCAATCAGCTGACTGTGATCATATATTAGGTGGCAGGCGCCGTAACCGAGTATCTCCTGTATCTCACCAAGATTGCCTTTCACTTTTTAAACTAGTCCAGGGTGTCAGACTTCTGCACAGTGTTGCAAGGAATGAACAAGGCTATAGCTTATTGCTCATAACATTATAATCGATGGTTAACCTAAATAGAGATGTAGATGAATGCATTCTGTTCAGACTTGTTATTACAAGTTCCTGATGAAGTTTCGACTTGGTGGTTTTGTGCCTGAGTGTGCTCACTTGCTTGCTGCTCCCCCTTTTCTTTTGCTTTGCACCTCTTTGTCTTCATCCTTCTCTCTTCCTCCCTGCATATTTTCCCCCATGCACTGATGACTGGCTGGGCTTCTTCCAGGCGTATCCATTATCGAAACACTGAACTAATTCCCCCACTCGTTCTCTCTTACTTTCCCACTCTCCCTCCTCTGTCCTCTCTCATTCTGAACTGACCAAAACCCCAGCCTCTCTCTCTCTCTCGCTGCTGTGCCAGATAAGCCGCAGCAGGGCGCGGGGTCACAGAACACTGTGGAGTGACGGCAGCCATTTCTATCCAACTCCAGAGGGAAGAGGTTCATTTGCCCAGACCCCAAAGTGTAACTTTCCCAGAGCCTGAGGAGGAGCGGGGGGATGGGGGGGGGGGTGTTCGGAGAGGGAGGGAGCTGGCTGTTCTCATGGATAACAAGCACAAAGCTGTGCTGGAGGGAGAGAGTTCACACTACCTCGCCTTCCTTTCTGCCTTCTCACCTTGGGACCTCCAGGGCAGGCCGCTGAAAAAGCCCAGCAGAGTCTATTGCACATTTCTGGGGTGATCCTCTCTGCGGGGCTTGACTTAAGCGGAGGGAGCAGCCGTGTGAGCGTAATTTAGGGATGTCGATGGTTAACCGTTAACCGTTTAACCGCCGACAATGTCATTGGTCTGTTAAGCATGTCGGTCAAATGGTTAAAGGGGGACTTACCCCCCCAGATATGTGACAAAACGGCATGCTGCTTGATTTGAAAAAACCTATGGGAAAAACCAAGAAAAGATCGTCTCCTCTTGTCTCACTATAGACCAAATCACCGTGACGTCACCATGTAAACAAATTTACTTCCGGGTACCACTTGGGGAAGGCGGCAGGTTTAAATGTGCGTGTTGTCAAATAAATGCTGTCAAACCCTCTCATTGTTTTCGGCCGACTACTTTCAATTTAAATGGTTAAACGGTTGGTAAACATGCTAGTCCGACGTATCTAGCCTTTCTTCTGTGTTTGTTTTATGTAGTGTTAGCTAGCTAATAACGTTTGTTTGTCTGTCAAACTCGCTGTTTTTTTGCAGACTCCTTAACGTTACAGACAGAGCTACTGACGCCAAGTTAATTTAATTTAGCTTTAAGTCTACTCTGGTCTGGTCCAACAGGTAAATTAGCTAGTCTGGTCTCCACTAACGTTAGTTAAAGTGTTGTTATGAATGATATTAAACAACACAACACGGACGAACCATTTTTGTCTTCTTTGTCTGTTTTTGTCTTCAACACGTCAGTTTGTGCCGTCCACCGCCATTATAATGTGTGGACCCAGGGGTACCCGGAAGTAAATGTAAACATCCCCGCTGATTTGGTCTATACTCTTTGGCTGTGCTCAGACGGCTCAGACAGGAAGCTTGGAAATGTTTTACCGGAAATCGACGCCATGACAGTTTCCCCGCAGTTTACCCACCACATCACAAAACAAAGTTATATGAGAGCTACAAAATCTTTATAAATATCAACATCTAGCCAACGCTCGTGGCCTGTATGGAAACAGCGTTGCTCAAAATGGTTGAAAGTTATATAAATTTGGTCATTCAGTGCAAACTACTAAACTGCCATTGACGGCCATGTAACTAACGTTAACGAGAGGTTATCGGCCGGCAGCCGCGGCAGAACACAAACCCAGGACATGCTCTGAACAGATTTTTGCACATTATTAACTTGTCCAACTTATCCTCTAGAACGCTATGCAGTCAGTTTTTTATTTTCGTTCCTCCCTTTTTCGTGATTCTTGTCAAAAGGTGTAGTGCGCCATCACCCACACATCACATCACCCTCTGTGTTTTCCTGATCTCTAGCGCGAGATCAGAGAAATCTCCCTGCTGTCGCCCGTCCCCACATGCCGCGCCGCCTGGCATGCAAAACCTACTCTGCTCAGCCCCATAAGAGTAACGTTATTATGTAGATAGGCAGGCACAATGACCGATGAATAAAAACGTGTTACCGTAGTAAGTTGTTACCGTAGTTTTGCACCGCTGTCAGTCAGAAGCTGTAATTAATCGTCCTACCTGTCCGTCATGCAGTGCTGCGGGAATATGAATCCATTTCAGTCTGTCCAAACTTAATACCGATCTAATCTCAGTATGAGATGCAGGGAAATATATTATAGCAGCCGATGTGTTTAGAACAGCATTGTCACCTTGTCTTGCTATAGTATAGCGTTATATTTTACATGCTTGCTAAACTGCAATGAGATTTGTTTGTGGAGATGACTGCGAGGATGAAAGTCGCTGTGTGGGGGGAGGCTCACTTTTAAAAATCTGTAGGCTATGTGTGTCTGTGCTTTGGTGCGACAATATCACTGCATCTCATGTTCAGTTTAACATTAATAGTTGGCTATCTTATCTTATGAACGTTACTCCGAGAGTGAAAAATATAAGAGACGGACTGAGACGCACATCAAAGGGCAAGCGCCGGGCAAACAGGGTTACAATCAGACTTTACTAAGGAGGCTCACCACGGACACCAGAAACATGTCTAAATATACAGCAGCAGCAGCAGCATCCATTCACTGATAATAGTCCGAACAACACACACTCACTGCTGCGCCACACATCTCTCTGCAAGTTGGTTGCAAAAATCATATCTAGGCTGCATAAAAATAGAATCAGATTTGCATCTGAGAAACCAAATCTCATCATATTGGGGGTCCATGGCCCCAATGTGAACTAAATTAGGGCTCCTTAGTATGAACAAGGTTGGGAATGATTTACAGCAACACAATGCCATTTCCTTCCTTTTATTTCTATTTATGATTATAGTGGCTTTTATTGATAGTATTATGTTACATCACCACATGGCCATCTTGGTAGGAAAATAACAGGCGATTGTAATCAATTAACAGGTGATTAACAGGTCAAGTGACACAAACAGCCAATGAGCTGTGTGTATTGTAGCGCCATATTGGTAGGAAAATGCTTGTGACATCATGGGAATAGGCTTGGAGTTGTGAGGAGCCGGGAAAGGGTACAGGGGGAGTAGGGGAGTTACTATCTTGAAATCCCATAGTCTTTGGTTCATCGTGATGTCAGGTTGTACCACATTTTGTGCAGCGTTGACGGCAAAAAAAAGCAGGGTTGAACCCATAGAGGTCACTTATGCGGCTGAAAATGATACAAATGGTACAATGGTAACAGTTTGGTCTCAAATGTGGAAATTCTGACCAGAATTCTTCACACACCACTCCCAAAGTCATATATATTGGTTAAAAGCTGAAAAGAAGTGTTTTGGGGGGAAGTTACACTATAATTTGCATACAACATGTTGCCAATATGGTGATCTTTCTGTTCCTCCTTCGCGGTAAGCAATGTTAACGTAGCCTAACTGTAGCAGCATTATATAGGAATTAAAAGCTCCTGCTACTGCCAGAACAACATTCATTTAGAGAAAGGCTTTTCCAAATGTTTGAGAGAAAAGTAGTGTGCATTTGTCACTGACTTCTCTGTCTCTATATAGGGGCGGCTGTAGCTCAGGAGGTAGAGCGGGTCGTCACTAATCGCTTTGGATGAAAGAGGTCGGTGGTTCGATTCCCGGCTCCTCCAGTCTGCATGTCGAAGTGTCCTTGGGCAAGATACTGAACCCCAAATTGCTCCTGATGGTGTGCCAGCACCCTGCGTGGCAGCTTGCCACCATCGGTGTATGAATGGGTGAATGTCAATGCTCATAGCGTTACTGCTGCGAGGAGCCGATGGCTTTACCCGGTCAGCATTTAACGTTAGTTACAAAAGCACGTTGACTGTTTTCTCACTGCCAGTACAGTAGGAGTTGACAGATACTAGCTAGTCCGACCGGCTATGGGTCACACAGCCAGAACTCCTCGCTGCTCATTAAAAAAATAGGCGTTATTCTGATAAACTGGTCACATATTTGGAATGTTACAATCTCATCCGAAAAAAGTTTGTTTGTTTTTTTGCTTTTTGGCAAGTCTAAAAATGATAAAGGTAGGAGTAATCTACTTCCGGGTCTAAAACGGAATAACAATTATAAAATGACATTATGCAGAAGCATCCTGGGCAATGGGCAAATGATAAGGTGAATAGAGAGGGGGAAAGACTCGTATAAGGGGAGAGAGAGAGAGAGAGAGAGAGAGAGTGAGGTTATTGTTGCTCTAAGCCTGTCTGCTGTCTCTGTCCCGGCCGGCGCACCGGGTGGGGCAGAGCAGTGAGGAATGCTCTAATCACGCAAACCGTGCGGCCCTGCCCTGCCCTTTTGTCTGCACTTCAAAACAACACACGCACACACACACAAAATAAAAAGCCCCCTGTTCACCTCGCCAATTTGGGTACATTCCCCCCTTCTTACAGCACAATTAGAGAGAGAGAAGGGGGGGAGTGTCTCGTTCTACCAGGAAGGACAGACACCCCCTCCCCATCTTCTTCGTCCCTTGCTATGACGTGAATGTTGTGACACAGTCGGTAATCCAGGCTGAACTGTATGGTCAGCTCTGAACTGCAGGGAACAATAGGTGGCATTCACAGTCTCCTCTCAGCCTTCCGCACTCCTCACCTGGCCCAGGCTTCCTGAGACAGACTCCTCTTCAGATATCATCAGCTCTATTAGTCCCGTTCTAGCTCAGTACTGACTATTGGTTTGTGGACTCTTTACCTGTTTTCAAGCCTCTGGTTTGGCATTTTGCCCGCTGCCATCTTGGTGCTCATGGAGCTCGTGCAAGACCAAGGGTTTCCTACAGAACCACCGCCTGCTATTGGTCTGTGATCAAGCTGCACAGCAACCTGTCAATCACGCACAAATCACCATGGTCTGTTTGACTCTAAATGGGTGATTTGTATAAAAATGCACCCCGTACAGTTGTCATGAAAGGTGAATTAGCTTTCCAGACCAAAACGGGTTTTTGAAGCAGGCTGTAAACATGCTTATTTCTGGTGTAACCTCAGGCATTTTAACATGGGGTGAATGGGGAATGACTCCCTTTTGAAGCCAATGTCAAGTGGCCCTTCAAGGAACTGCAGGGAGTGTCTCCCCCCTCGGCACTGACATACCGGTATAGGCAGCACAGTACACACAAGCACAAGCAGACCTTCCCCCCCCTAAATCTTTCTATACTGTTTTATGAGACAATAAAAAACTTGCCAAAACCTGTCTGCACGGGAGCTGCATGCTTTACATAGTGAATGGGCTTATTTTGAGCTGAAGCATTAAGCTTATTGTTTCCCACTGCGTGACGTGCTTAACCTCCTTACTTAATATTTTTAAAGCTGCACTGTTTTTCTGGTTTAACGTTGTGCCCAGCAGCCAATTATCAAAATAAATCCCCCCCCCCCCCCCCCAGTATATCGTGTCCGGGTTGTTTTTCCATTCTAACATCAGTGATTGACAGCAGGACATTTCTGAGTCACTGAGGGGGCAATTATCAAATTTACTCTGTGTTTTGCATTAATTAAATCAACTATTGCTCCCCTCCCCCCCATTAAGAATACAGCCAGTCATTATAGGCCGATGAATACTGCATGTTCATTCTTATCATATTTACCTCTTTTGAAAATTTGAAGTAATTTAAATTAATACAAATGCATGAAATTAAAATAATAAAAATCTAACTGAAGTCTATTCAAACATTATTTAAACGGTCAGTTGTGTTGAGACTGGGTCAAGAGGGCAACATCAACAACACAGTTGACTTTATTTAATGAGTGTTATCTTTATGGGCAAGTGCTTTGTTTTCTTGCTCATAACAGACTGTGGGATCTTCCCTGACAGCTTGTGGGTTGCACAAGTTGTGCGTTCGCACTTCAGAATGATGTCTCCCTCTCGATGGCTAACACTCCATAACACTCCAAGCCAAACAGCTAAATAGTGCTGTCATGGCAGAACAAGTTGCTCATCCTCATGCTCTCCTTCTCTTTCCTTGGTTCACAGCCTATTATGGTCTACATCTTCCAAACAAGTTGAGTTGATAAGACGATGTCGGGCGTAGAGAACACACCAGTCAAAACACAAAGGCCCTCAGATTGTCAAAAACGTCAAAGCACACTTACAGGCTCTGAGACACTCACATGATGGTCAAACCACAGTAGGTCAGATGCTGCACTGGGTCCAATTCCCTTGTCTCCTTTCAACAGACTTTTAACAAGATATATTGGGTTACGCCTGGGACAGTGTCGGGTAACTGAGAATTCACTTTGTGTCGCCCTTGATTGGATGCATTGTCCTGATTAAAAGCTCCTTTGTCGAGATTGGGGTTCAAACCAGTTGGGTTTTTGAAGGCTGATGTTGATATTTCTGGATTGAAACTACTATATTGACTGGATTATATCTGATTTTATTTGAAAGGACAGTATCGGCAACTGAGATATCGGTCTGACCCAGTAGAAATATTTGCACAGACTTCCTGTATCCACTGAAGCAGGTGTGAATAATCCCTTTCCAGTGTTGGATTAAAGAGGGTGTTGGCCTTATATAGCCCAGCATGTCCTGACAGGCTAGTACTGTATGGTTCTGCAGTTTTGCTTATGGAAGAGCATGGTGTGAGAGACAGACAGACAGACAGACAGACAGACAGACAGACAGACAGACAGAGAAATAAGACACATCTAAGCCATATTGCGCCTTTGTGTCCAAAGCAAAAGCCTCATGTTACTTACTGGAAGCAAACGCCATAAAAGTATCAAATAACTTCTGATAATACAGAGTTGAATTTAATTACTCTTTGCTTTAATGTGCACAAAGGTTAAGCTGCCTCCACCGCGATATTGCTTTTTAATTGCTTGTTAGCGTTGAACCGATGCCTCCATTTCAAGCTCCCCATCAAAGTACTCGTTTTAATTTTGGGTTAATTTGAGTTAAGTGGTTGGTGGTCCTGGTGCACAGGAATCAGTGAGCTAAAAAGCACAGTATCAATTGAAATAAAATGCTCGCCTGACCATATCCGGAGGATGCATACTTAGGGCCATATGATTTCCGCAAAATGGAAAAAACTGACGGAATCATGGAATTTGGTAATAAAAATGGAATAAACTGTAAAAGATGGAATATTGCAGAATTTTCCATAATTTGGCTGAAATTGATCAAATTAGGCCTAATTATCAAAATAATAAGTAGATCTAATGATCGTAGTAACCTAAATGATTTCATAATTGTAAAATAGGCCTAGAGAAATTATTCAGTTTTCGATTGGGGTGTTTTGAGAGGGGGGGTCGGCCTTGCGTAGGACCCTTACTGCACCCCACAACTTAGTTTTCACCTTGAGCAACATGGCTGACAAGGCTGTCTGAGAGAGCCGAGTCATCAAAAAAAGAGAAAATATCGCTCCTAACCCCTAAATTAAAATTAAAATGGAAAAAAATGAATTTGGGAAAAAATAAAATGGAATTTGAGAAAAAATAAAACGGATTTCATATGGCTCTATGCAACATTGCCAACATTGGGCTGTGAAACAAAGAGGGAGATTTTCTGTGGTGGTCACATCCCCAAATTTAAAGCAGGACTAAACCCCAAAACACTTTTTTCAGCTTTTAACACGTTCACTGCCAATGACGAGTTGACTCGTCAAACACAATCCAACCGTTCACTGCCAATGACGAGTTGACTCGTCAAAAAAAAAAAATTTTTTTTTTGACGGTGCTACGTGGATCAATGCCCCCCACGTCTCCTATAAAAATATTGGAAGTATTGAATTAGTATAATCTATTTTACCGACCAACTAAGTGGCGACAGTGCTCTCCCGACAGAGAGAAAGGCAACCAAAAACAGCCGCGGGAGAAAGCCATTCTCAAGGAAATGGCTTGGCGATTTTACAGTCATCAGTCACCAGACTCGCCCGAGAGCGGCCGCGCCAGCAGAGCAGCACACCGAGAGCGGAGAGCGGTGCTGGCGTGGGGGATTGCAAATTTGCATAATAGATTATGGGTGAAACACACTTTGAAACACCCGCAGAAAGGCCAGAATCGCACGCATTCCGAAAACCCAGAAACGAACGAGCCTCATTCTCATACTGTAGGCGAAAACGCTTTCACGCTGCTGCACACGGGCGGGTGGGTTCCAAAAATAGACTGGGTGGGCAGCATAAAGCCTAGAATCGCACAAAGCTTCATCAAAGCTCTCAACCGAAAATCCAAGAAACGATTGAGTCCTATCCACAGTCCACACTCGCCACACTCGCCGACGAGGGGCCGCCAGAGAGGGAGGCTGCTCACTGCTCAGACAGGCAGGAGAAACTGGCTTGTGACAAACGCCACCAGACACGCCCACGGAGGGAGGAGTTTAAGGGAGAGGGTGTTCAGAACTATATTGTTCAGATGTCTGATCTCTCACTGATGCCAAAAATAAATGGTTAAAGTGACTGTTCTGCCTGTTTGATTGAATTTCACAAAACTGCGATTATCTCAGCTTCCTGTCTCAGACACTGAAACCATGCTGTACTCAACGGCTAATATCTACATAACTACTAACTCTACAAACTAACTCTTTTAGACAGAGAAAGCACACATTCTATTAGTACTTTTGTGAACTTCGTGTTCACAAAGTCCAAGCAGAAAATTATCCTCGGCTCTTGTAAAATGAGCCAGAATCTTCAAAAAACGGCTTGGCAGAAGCTACCTACAGTAAAAAAAAAATGGCTGGCAGTGAATGTGTTAACCAGGCTTTTGGGGTGGTATGTGAAGGATTCTGGTCAAAAGCTTCACATTTGAGACCAATGTGTTACAATTTTACAAACCCCTATCATTTCAGCAGCATAAGTGCCCTCTATGGGTTCAACCCTGCTTTTTTGTGTGCCCTCAAATGAATGGGCGATTTGGTACATCGTTACGTCACGGTGGTATTTGCACGTGCCCCACTCATGTGAAAAATTGTTTTTTTTCCCCCCATGTGATTATTACTGTAGTTCACGCGGCGCGAGCCCTTTAAGAGCAATGCATCATGGTGTAATCGCCTACTGTGGCTAATGTTAGCGGCTAGCTAGTTATGTTACATGGCAGTAAAACGCCACTGAATGACCAAATTGATATAACTTTTAACCATTTCGAGTAACACTGTTTCCATACGGATCACCAGCGTTAGTTTGTTGTTTATAACGTGGCTATATTGATCATTTATCGTTCTCTATCTCTGATACACTGAAAATACTGGGAGGCGGGCCATAGCGTCTCTGTCGATGATTTGATTTGACAGTTCTGGGCACTGGCGTTGGCGTTGGCCAATCCTGTCGTGTTCCACCCCCAAATCGACGAAACAGGCTCGAGCCAACTACGTTATCTTTAGAGCAGCGCAGTAAATACAATATTCCTGGAATGCGAGTTTAACTAAACAGTTACATGTCCTCTGCATTCTACAACAAATAAAGACATTACAATTTGTTTTATTTTGTATCTTGCATACTTATTGGCCAAGTTATGATAGTTTATTCTGCCAGGGTACAGAAGGGGGTATAGGCGGCCATCTTGCCTGCAGAGTTTTCAAATCAAGTACAATACCGTTTTGCAAGAAATCTGGGGGGTTTAGTCCTGCTTTAATAGAATAAATACAAGGATGTAAAGTAGGCTAAATGACTTTTAATTTGTCTTAAAGTCATATATCACAGTAAAAGAATTAATAAAATAAAATAAACATACAAAATGTACAAAAGATGTGGTCAAAAGTCAACATTTAAATTTACATCACAAAAAATATCAAGTGCAAACAGTGTGAGTGTGTCAGTGAGTGAGAACACCTTCAAAAAGAAGAAGAAAAAGAACGAGAATGATAAAAAAAAATATATAGCTATATATATATATGCAGGACTACAGTCTGCAGAGGCAATGAGCTTGCAAAACGCAGGTACCATGACACATCCTACAGTCTGGACATAATGCAGAAACTGTAAAACAACCATTTGAGTTGTATCCAGGGCCCGAAATTAGCACCTGCCAAGTGCCATTGATGACCAGATTGGGTCTACCCGCCACGTGGCGGCAGGGGCGGCTCCAGGATTTCAGTTTTGGGTGGGCTCAACAAATGTAGGCTGGGCCCATCTTGGCGGCACCCGATTTGGCGGCACCCAAAGGGTGCCGCCAAAAAAAAATTTGAGGTCTTTTTTTTTACATTTTTAGCGATATTTAGAGGAATATCTCATTTAAATTAATGATTTGAGGGCTTTTTTTGACCTTTTTTAGCTACACTGTACATTACAACAACAACTGAAGCGCCAAATTTAACTCCCGTCAGTACTTGAAGTCTAATATAACAGTTTTATTTTTCTTTTATTGTTAGAAAGAGTCAGGAAACGTTTTTGTGTGTTTATTTTGTATTCAAATGTTCGTTTTAAAAATTAATTAATTAAAAAAACATATATATATATAAAAAAAAAAAAAAAAAAAAAAAAAAAAATCTGATTGGGCCTGGGGAAAAAGTGGGTGGGCCTAGGCCCGCCAGGCCCAATACTGGAGCCGCGCCTGCGTGGCGGGTTTCAAAATAGTCATCATGTAAAATTAAAACTGTGTTTTTGTGCATAGCCGGCTAACATGAGTGCTTCCTGAGGCTGTTTCATTCTGGCTCTCCTGTATAAGCTACCAAACGTGACAGCCTACGTCAGGCGAATCAATCAAGGAATCAATTGCCGACGCTCGTATGATATATTAGGAGATGAATCAAAATGCTTACCACAAATAAAGTCAAGTCAAGTCAAGTCAAATTTTATTTATATAGCACCTTTCATACACAAGGCAATTCAAGGTGCTTTACAAAAAAATAATCGAAAAAACAAGCAGCAAAGCAATGCACATATAAAAAACACATAAAAAACAGCCGACAGTTTTAGTTAAAATATATACTCAAATTAACAAACATGAAACATTATTTCTGTTTTAAATAAGTTACAAGGCATTCTTCAGTATTATTATTACATGTACAGTCCATTTGTTGGAAATGTACAGGAATCTTTTTTTTTAATTACAGGCCGAGAGAGGCAGTAGTTTAGTAGCAGTTAAAAGCAAGAGTAAACATAAAGGTCTTTAGCTTGGATTTAAAAAATAGGCAGAGTAGGGGCAGATATAATGTGTTCAGGGAGTTTGTTCCAGTTATGAGAGGCATAGTGGGAGAACGCGGCTTCACCATGTTTTGATTTGGTCCTCGGGACAATTAGTAGACCAGTGCCTGAAGATCTCAGGGATCTGGATGGTTCATAGTGTAGAAGCATTTCAGAGATGTAGTGTGGGCCTGACCTGTTGAGAGATTTGTAAACTATTAGCAGAATTTTAAAGTCTATTCTAAGATTTACTGGCAGCCAATGCAGGGATTTGAGAACTGGTGTAATGTGTTCAGCTTTCTTGGTTCTTGTTAGAACTCTAGCAGCCGCATTCTGAATGAGCTGTAGTTGTTTAATAGCTTTTTTGGGAAGACCATTGAAAAGACTGTTGCAGTAGTCTAGCCTGCTAGAAATGAAAGCATGAATTAGTTTTTCAAGATCTTGTTTGGACATATAGCCTCTAATCCTTGCTATATTTTTTAGATGATAGAAGGCAGATTTTCTTATAAGCTTGATGTGGGAGTTGAAATTAAGATCAGAGTCAATAATAATGCCAAGATTTTTTACCTGGTCCTTTGGCTTCAAAGATAGGGATTCGAGGTGAGCAGTAACTTTGAGCCTATCTTCTTTTTTGCCGAAGACAATTATCTCTGTTTTGTCTTTATTAAGTTGGAGAAAATTCTGGCACATCCAATCATTAATTTGCGCAAGGCACTGACACAGTGTCTCTATGGGGGCATAGTCATCCGATGAGAGGGCTATGTAGAGTTGGGTGTCATCTGCATAGCTATGATAAGCTATTTTGTTTTTTTGCATAATTAGGCCCAGAGAGAGCATATAAAGGTTAAACAGGACAGGACCTAAAATTGATCCTTGGGGTACCCCACATGTCATTTTGGTTTGGTCAGATGTGTAGTTGCCAATGGAGACAAAGTAGTTCCTGTCTTGCAGATAAGATCTGAACCACTCTAGGACCGTGCCGGAAAGCCCGACCCAGTTTTCCAGTCTGTCCAATAGAATTTCGTGGTCAACCGTATCAAAGGCAGCGCTGAGGTCTAGTAACATTAAGATTGAGATTTTACCTGAATCAGTGTTCATTCGGATGTCATTTATAACTCTGATAAGCGCAGTTTCGGTGCTATGATGGGGTCGGAAGCCTGATTGGAAGGGATCTAGGAGATCATTGGAGGATAGAAAGGTATTGAGTTGTTGGTAGACAGTTTTTTCGAGTATTTTGCTAATAAAGGGAAGATTTGATATTGGTCTGTAATTGCTGATTATAGAGGGGTCGAGGCTACGCTTCTTTAGCAAGGGCTTAACAACTGCAGTTTTTAGAGATTTTGGAAAAATGCCTGTAAGAAGAGAGGTATTAATTATCTTCAGTATGTCGGTCGCCAGGCAACTGTAGACATTTTTTAGAAAGCTTGTTGGCAGGGTGTCTAGGCAACACGATGAGGATTTAAGGCCTCGTATCGTTTCTTCTAGTTTCTTGTGGTCAATGACATTGAACTGAGTCATGTTAATTAAGCACCTATTCTGTGGGTGCGGCGGAGCCACATTTGTTCTTGATGTGGAAATAGTTAGTCTGATATTTATAATTTTATCCCTAAAGAAGGTCGCAAATTCATTGCATTTGACATTGGATAGAAGATCAGGGGCAATTTGTGGGGGGGGGGTTTGTCAGCCTGTCAACAGTGGCAAAAAGAGTGCGAGCGTCATTGGTGTTTTTGCTGATAATGTCGGAGAAGAAGAATTTTCTGGAATTTTTTAGTTCCTGGTTGTAGGAGTGAAGACTATTTTTATAGATGTCATAATCGATGTGAAGTTTAGTTTTCCGCCATTTGCGCTCGGCTTTCCTACAATCTCTTTTTTTGTTATTTACAGAGGGAGCGTTTCTCCATGGTGCTTTTTTCTTACCGGAGATTAGTTTAGATCTAATGGGAGCTACAGCATCAATAGCCTTTAGGGTTTTAGAATTGAAGTTATCTAGGAGATCATTGACAGAGGCTGAGGAGAGGGAAGGGGCCAGCGAGAAAGCCTCCATGAACCGTGTGCTAGTGCTCTCGTTGATGTGACGCTTTTTGATGGTTTTTGACCGAGTAAGAGCGATAGGGGTGACCTTGAGTTCAAGAAAGATACAGAGATGGTCGGACAGAGCAACATCACTAGCTGAAAGAAACGATGACTCAAAGCCCTTGGTGATAAATAAGTCTAGGGTATGGCCTCGATTGTGAGTGGGCCCAGAGACATGTTGTAACAGGTCAAAAGTGTCAAGGAGGTTATTCAATTCTTTGGCATTATTATCATTGGGGTTGTCAATATGAATATTAAAATCTCCTGCAATAGTTAAACAGTCGTGTTCTATGGAGATTATAGAAAGGAGTTCTGAAAATTCATCAAAAAAACTACTAGAGTACTTAGGTGGTCTGTATATAATCAGTAGTAAAATAGAGGGAGAGCACTTCAGAACAGCGGCCAGATATTCAAACGATGAAAAGTCGCCAAACGATACCTGCTTACATTGAAAAACATCAGAGAAAATAATAGCTACTCCTCCCCCCTTCTTACCGACTCTGGGGGCGTCAATGTAGTTAAAGTTAGGTGGGGCTGACTCATTAAGAACATATTCCCTGTTATTTAGATCAAGCCAGGTCTCTGTGAGGAACATGAGGTCCAGTTTATGACTCGTAATCAGATCGTTTATTAGAAGCGACTTGCTTACAAGTGACCTAATATTTAGCAGTGCAGCCTTGATACTTGCATTGCTGGGTTGATTTTGTAAATGCTTTTCAGAGTGTCCCTGGAGAACAGATACTAGGCTTGGTCCTGGAACAGGACGTGCTGAGAGATAATCTTTGTTTGTTCTGTAGCTAATCAGGGTGGGGATAGCTAGACATTTGATCGTTTCATGATGCTCTGTGACCTTGTTTTTGGGGCCGGAAATGATTTTTTCAGTTTTCCCCTTTGGGGCGGGCAGGGAGATTGAGGGAAAGGTGAGCGGGTGGGAGGGGGAGGTGGTTTTGAGGGTGGGGGGTCGGAACAAGGAGGTCTTGGGGGTGGGGAGGAGCGAGGGGGTCTTTGGGGTGGGGAGGAGCAGGGGGTGCTGGCTATGCTGGCATGAGTCTGTTTAGCCAGAGTGTTCATGGATGGAGAGGGCTGATTAGCCAGCTCATTTAAGCGAGGGGGTCTTTGGGATGGGGGGGGGGGCGAGGAGGAGGAGGTGTTGAGGGTGGGGAGGAGCAGGGGGCGCTGGCTATTCTGGCGTGAGTCTGTTCAGCCAGTGTGTTCATGACAGATGGAGAGGGCTGATTAGCCAGTTCTTTTAGGCCATGAGTCTGTTCAGCCAGTGTGTTCATGACAGATGGAGAGGGCTGATTAGCCAGTTGTTTTAGGCCAGGCGGAGGGGTGCACTGCAGGCCAGCTAGTCCAGCGTCAGCCCGCTCAAACAGTTTGTTGGAGGTGCGGAGCGGGCTAGCTAGACTAACATTAACCTCCTCAATCAGCTTGTTCATGCCAGCTGAGAATGGCAGTAGGTGGAGGGAGGGGGAAAGGGAGGAGGGCGATGAGAGGGAGGTGGAGGAGTGAAGGGGGGGGGGGAATGAGGTCTCCAAGGAAACACCTGGGGGGGCGTCGCTCTCCGCCGGGTCATCAGGCCGTTGAGCTGCAATGGGGGGCGAGAAGAGGGAGGTGGGAGAGTGGAGGGGAGGGGGAAAGAGTGGGGAAGGGGGGGTGGAGGAGAAAGGGGGGGTGGAAGAGAGGAGGGGAGGGGAGAAGATGAAGTCGTCGTCGTTTGGTGGAGCGTCGACCAGTTGAGCCACGGCGTCGACCTGTAGAGCCAGGACAGCTGCTGCAGGAGGCGTGGCGTCGTCCTGTTGAGCCGCGGCGTCGAAATGTAGAGCCGGGGCGGCAGCAGAAGGTGGGGCGACGACCTGTAGAGCCGGGACAGCGGCTGCCGGGACAGCGGCTGCCGGATGTGTGGCGTTGGACAGTTGGGCCGGGGCGGCGGCAGGAGGTGGGGCGTCGTTGGTCAGTTGGGCCGGGCGGCGGCAGGAGGTGGGGCGTCGACCTGTAGAGCCGGAGGTGTGGCGACTGCCGGAGGTGTGGCGTCGTTGGTCAGTTGGGCAGGGTCGGCAGCTGGGCCGGAAGCTGCGTCTGCAGGTGGAGCAGGGCTGGAGGAGAGCTCTGTGGCCGCTGCGTCAGGCTGTCTGCCTTGGGGAGGCTTTAGAGGGATCTTGACCTTGTAATAGTCCACCGTGTATAGTAGATTAGAACTCAGTAAAGCCTCGCCAGCACTATTGAGATAGCGCCCGTCCGCAGTGAAGAGGTGCTCACGCTGCCAGAACAAATTAAAATTCTCAATAAAGTTTACTTTATGTAGTGGGCAGGCGGTGGAAAGCCATGAACTTAGGCCTAGTAGTCTGCTGAAGCGGTTCGTGCCGTGAGATGGTAAAGGGCCACTGATAAAAGCCTCAATGTTTAGAGAGGCTAGCATATTCAGCAGATTGGCAAAGTCAGATTTAAGTTTATCTGATTCTTGCTTATAAATGACATTTTTTCCAATGTGCAGGATCACCCTTGTCACAGCTTTGTGAGATGTTAGTAGCTCTGTAATTTTTCCTGTTATGTCAGAGATTGCGTCTTGAGGGAAGCAGTATGTTTTGGAATTTCTCCAACTCCTGATGTTTTTGACTGTACAATCGCCTACTATCAGGGTTGTTATGGCTTGAGTGTCCTTGGGCTCTGAGGCACCGTTTCTTCCCTGAGGCCTTGTGCTAGCGCTAGCCTGATTTTCCCTCTCATGGTGGAGCTGGGAAGCTATGTCAGCTGGAGGTGATCGAAGCAGGCCAAAACGATTCTCAAGTTGCAATTCCATTAGCGGAGGAGGGGGGGCTGTTCCTCCTCTCGTGACAGTAGTCCATGACCGCTCGTTTTGGGGTTTGTGGTTAAGCAGTTGACGACCCTCCTCTCTCGTGCGGAGAGCCCGTGTCCGGTCATTAGCTTGCCGAGCCGAGCACCGCAGGCTGGAATTTAGGGAGGGCCAGCCTGTTGCTGAGCTGATTTCAGGGTTTTGTGGAGTAATTGTGGATTCGGAAATCACTAATCTCTTTGGGATATGTCTTTGTTTATGCTTCGGGCTCGCAGTTTGGTTAGCGATGTTAGCAAGGGCTTTCTCCGGAGCTGGCAGGCTAGCCGCATCAGCTAGCTCTAGGTTAGTAGCCATAGCAGTTTGACTCGGTAGCAGTGAGTCAGCATCCCTGGGAGATGATAATGTACTCACGTTGCTCGTGACATTCCGTGCAATTTGACTCGATGGCAGTGAGTTCTTTGAGAGATGAAATATCGTTGTTTCCAGTACGGCAATCCTTTGAAGATGATCACAGCAGCGTATATGAGGCATATTGTCCGACAGTCTCCGGAGTGCTAGGCTATGCTAGGCTATACTTAGCCTGGGTGAGCTCCGAAAGTGCTGTTAGTGGTGATTTCATAAAAATAGGATAACGATTCAAAATGAAAGATCGTTACTAGAAAGTCAAATAAAGCCAAATGGGAGCCGAGAGCGAGTGCAGGAGAGCTGACGCAGGTGCCAGGTGTGGAGTGGGAGAGATTAAGGTGCGTAGCCTATTGCTGGAGATTCAAGTTGTGCGCTGTCTGCACTAACACTGTCGCAGTTATTACTTTTAGCTGCGTTGTTTTTTCATCAAGGCAATGTCCAGAAGATATTGGTTCATGAGTGTCTGCAAATGCAGATAGATAGGCTACAGTAGGAGGATGCATGTTGTCTGTTTCAATAATGAAAGTGTCCTTACCGAGAATGACGTGCCTGTTGAATGCCGACCAATTAAATATTCTTGCTGCAACTCCATATAACAACACTGGAATAAAGATCGACTATAGAGGCGATAAAGAATAGACTATAGAGAAATAAATTGATTCTTTAAACAATTATTTTATAACGTCCTTTGTTTAATAGTGGCTGGTAAATATTCGATATGGCTGGAAATCTGGAACATTACCGGCTGCATTGGCCGTCTGAAAAAATGCCTAGCGGAATCCCTGATGTATAGCCTATGTGACAAAAATGCGATATCATATTTTGGCCGGGAAGAAATATATGCCTGGCGGGTGGATTTTTTCCGTCTACCTGTCACCTGGCCGGTGAGTCAAAAAGTAAATTTCGGGCCCTGTTGTATCACTGAATTCGGGAGATTAGCGGGAGAATTAAATTACCAATCGGGAGCACAGTGGGAGAAAGGGTTAAAAATATGGAGACGGGAGTGTTGGCAGGTATGAGGTGTTGAGATGTCCGAAAGCGTCCTCTGAGGTGGCAGTCCATCTCTCACAATGGATTAGCATTACATTTCATACGAAAGTGGTGGATATACCTTTAATAATCAGTTCAATTCAAAGTGGGGTCCTGGGACATTGAGGAGGTTCCGGGGGTCCCTAGCAAAATGATGAATAATTTAATGTCACTAGTTAATTCAGCAGAATGTGTAAGAATGACTATTCTAATTTTTGCTTTCACAGTCAGTGTGCTTATTTGACCGTTACATGAAAATGTTTGAAATCCTCTGCAATATGTGAATTTTATTTGCTAAAAAAAGCCATGTAATCACTTACACTACTTTCTCTTGTTTTGAATACATGACAGTGTTTCCCCTAGAAAAATATTCAGGCCTGGAGGGATTTCAAAACGTCCCCCGACCGCAACGGTGGGGGCCCTCGCTGGCGACGCTAAACTTTTAGCTAACCAGTTTGCATCTATGTTTGCAATGGCATCCCAAGTATCATCATACTATTATGGGATGCGATGCGAACAGTTGTATTATGGGATGTGCATTTCCCAGGCAACGACACATGTTGACACGTTTTGGAACAGGGCTGCACGCGGGCACAATGCTCCTAAAAGCAAAATGCTTATTGTTTTGATTGATTTGGCATCTTCTATTACTGTCAACACTGTCAACACCAGTAGTAATAGTATGCCATAAAGGTTTCCTGAGATTTTGGGGACAAAAAAAAATAATATTTTCTATGCCTACTTAGAGTGATGTCAACAGGATTTTTGGAAAGTCTTCTCAACATTTACCACTTTGACATGCTTCGCTGCATGTAAAAGCACAACATTATCTGATCACTTTAATTGCAGCTGATCACCAGTTGGTTTGGAGTCTTCATTAGGAAGCAATTCATTCGGAACGAGTGAATATGCTGCATGTACTGTAACTGCAGCTAGTGTCTCTGCCATATTGACTGATTTATTGGCTAATTTTCTGTGCCAAGTGTCAGGTTATAAAGCATGTCGTGATGTGCGGTCAACTTCCCCACGAGGCCGAGGCGTTGTTTTGGCTCCTACAATCAAAATGCCACTTTATCCGTGGGAGAATCCATTTAAGCTGTTTGATGGTGGAAATTGCAGTCCTGATTGCTCCAGAGTTTGCCGTGGGGAGAGCAGATGGCAGCTTACCGTTTCCCCCGGTGCATTCTTGCCCTTGAGGGATGTAAAGGGAAGGCATGGCAAAGTCACTCCGCGTGGAAAAACGGACCTAAACAAGATAAAGAGCCATTTTGACCCATTAATGCCAGGAAGGATATTCTAAACATATGCGGTATGGAGAGAGGGCTGCTGGCATGCATTGGACATTACATAACATAAACAGTCTACAACCACAGTCACACACATAAGCCATTTCTAAACATTTCCAGACATTAGAGTACTCATTACTCAGTACTCATTAGAGTACTCATTTAACAACAAATGTCCGGACAGTATGAGCGCGTTACCGCGAGCACGGACCTTACCCACCCAGGCCCCAAGTGCAAAGTCCGCTTCGCTGGTAGAGCGGGTGTAGTTTAGCCGCTCCCGGTTCATTTCCGGAACATGCCGTGAGCGGGTGGGTGGTTAAATGGCACTTTAGTTTTACAAATCATTAATGTCCCTGTGCTATTTAATTTCATGAATGGACATAGTTACGTGGCTGGATTATTTGGAAGAGAGCCAAATTGGTGAGTAAACAAGTCAAAGTTGAATTGTTTCTTTTCCTCCATCTGCCAGTTTCACAGTGAAAATGCAACAAGGAGATGATGTGCTGCATTATATATTCGAGACATAACTTTTGTGGGGAGAAATCAATTGAAAACTAGTCAGATATTACTTGAATGCCAGTTGTAAAATCGCCTTTCCCACCGTTTAACGTTAGTGTGACCACTATTTTGACTGGCGGCTTTTGGGTGATGTAACAAGCGCTCGCTTTTTGGCACATTGCCACCCCATGCTATAGCCTGAATAATGCGTTGAAGGTTTTTCATGGAGTGGAGAATTGCTTTCTGAATTAAATCTCTGATGTAGTCTACATTCAAAAATTTAATTAAAAGTCTGCCTCGCATAAACACCGTGATTCCTGGCTGAAACCTGCAGACTTTAGTGTGCAACATGTCTCCACACCCCCCTCCCCCTCCCGCCCCACCAGTGTCCACCTCAACGATCCCTCATGTCTGGAAGGGTAACTCTGGGAAATACCTTGACCTGATTTAACGGCCATAGTCCAGACTTCATGTTTGGAAATGGCTTTACTGTGTAGGCTTCCCAATCCAGCATCTTCCTACTTTGTCATCTTCCCCCACCCACTGTTAAAGGGCTATCATCCAGGCAGCACTGCTATGCCACTCGCACACCGCTTTATTTTAGACCTGAGGTTTTATGAACAGAGAGAATATATTTGAACAGGAGCCCCATCTGTTGTGCCTCAGGGGCACTTTCATCACACTCGCCCCCTACCAAGAGAGCACAAAAACACAGGGAGGACAAAGCCAGAGTAAAAGAGGAAGCAAAATGTTTGCTTTGTGCTTATATCTGGGGTTGTGCGATAGAACGGTAATCTTGGCAAAATATCCTGTTTGCCTATGTTGATTAGCCTGAGGGGAAGACGTGCAGGGAAAGCCTACCGGCACGCAAGTAAAGTAGTTACTTTTCTTGGTTTCATCTTCGCCTCTCTATTATCGATGCCTCTCGTTGTTTTGATATGAGTCTGCCGAGGAAGATAAGCATATACCTGCCAGCGAAATGAGACGGGCGTCTGAGGCTGTTATTGCGGAGTCGTAGATAGTATCGCTGCATTTATTGTACGATGTTGTGTTCAGGGACCCCGTCGCCTGTCTTTCCACATTAATCTCACATCCTCTCAGTGTGAACGCAGCGCCGCCTCCTAAGCCCGGCTCTAAACAGACACAGGCCCTGGAAGGCCACCTGCCAATGCTTGATGTGTTGACATTCACTGCACACAGGAGCATCTGCTGTACTAGAGCATTGCAAGGCGGCTGATTCGCTGGGATTGATCAGTGGCCACACAGGTTTAATCCCCCCACCAGATGTAATTTCCATGTTCGGCAGCTGCAGAAGGGGAAAAAGGGTTATTTTCGTAAGCGTCTGCGACTCATCTCTCCCGGCGCAAAGAGCCGACTCTGGAGAGAATGTGGCGTGTTCGGCCAAAGCAAACCTGCAGAAACCTGATGAGTGTCCCACCGCCATGGCTCTGGGGATCAACTCACACTTCATTGAAATTCCTCTGATACTGGAACCTGGCTGGCTGCTCTCCGCTCACTTCTTTCAGGCTCATTACCCCCTCCTCCAGAACCAGAGTCCTGCACTCGCACTTGCACTTGCACACACACATACACTAATGTTACTGTCCTTATCTATTTACATATTGATAAAAATATAGATATCCCTTCCGCCCCTTTCTCTAGCTCGTATCTCTTCTTCTATTATGTCTCTTGTTCATGATTATTCCACTGAAATATTGTCAGGGCTACTGAATTTAAAGACCCCTAAAGTCAGAAATATGTTTTTTGTTCTTGTTCCTTCAGTTGGAAGTTTAAGTGTCACTGTGTGTGCAGAATGATGTATGTGCAGACTTTGACACTAGAAGGCTGTTTTCACTTTCATTTTTAGGGCCGGGCCTAGGAGCATGATTTATGAAATCACAAATAGTTTGGAATCCAATCCCTGTCCAATATTCAACTTACAAAAGTGTGGTGTGGAAACTTGACGTCTCCAGTGCACATACACTGAGAATGGACTTGTGAAGTAGGAGGCATCTTGTGTAACAGCAGGTAAACTTTTGAGATGAATATATTTGGAATTGTTAATGAGGGAGAAGGCGTAGATGTCAGTTTAAGGATTTTAACATGATAATGTAACTTTATTTGTGGGGAACAACTAACCTTTGTGAGGCAGCTGGATTCACGTGAGATCATGATATCACGATCACATGACAAATCCATCTGGCCATGCTCCAATCTATTGGTTTGAATCTGAATCCGAACCACCAGTGGTTCACACCAATCAGCATCCAGAGTCAGCTAGGTGGGATTTAGGTGTGACGACAGCAAGAAACGAGCCCGTGATAGACGGTGATAGACAGATGGTTCATCCAATCACCTGCTAGGTATTTTACCATCTGGCAGTGTTAGGTTAGGAAAAAACCATATCAGACACAAGTTATTATTCAGAGTAGTTTACATACATCTTAAAACATGACTTAAGGGGGTCTTTAAAGATGCATGTTTACTTTTACACAGTTTGCACACATACAGAATGACTTGCCAACACCCTCGTAACGTTGCCTGTAAAATTCTCAGTAGCAAGCAGTCTTATTTATTGCATTGCCTTCATTTATTTCATTGCTATATCTTACTCTCAGATTTGTTTTGCTTTCTCTATAGTCTTAATTTGTTGATTTTTGACATCTGTTGTTGACAACAATACAATTTAACTCTGGTCTGAGTGAGATCAAAACAATCTTCCCCTCTCCTGATTGGTTCTGGTGGTTGGGTTCTATCCACTCCAAACATGGCACCTGCCTCCAGCCCTTGTCCTCGCCTCACTTCTACCACCAAGGCTGCCTTGTAAAACATTTCAGACCTCTCAAGCATTCTGTGATTTTTGGAACAGGTGCGCTATCTTTTATGAAGGGAAGTCAGATGTGCGCAAGTATACACACTGCATACTTTTGGTTGGGGCTGTAAAAATGGTGTCTTAAATGGTACCAAATGATTGGGGAATGTGTTGATGATGTGATGCCGTCTTGTGGGGGGATGTGTTGATGATGTCATGCTGTCTTGTGGGCTGGTGTGGGACCCAGGAACATGTGTGCAGCTATAAAACAGCGACACTTAAAGACATCTTCAGCTTGTTATTCCATCACTTCTGTCTTTCCTGAATAATAAACTGGGAGGAAAGGCTTCCTTTTGTTTTGGTTATACATCGTTGTTTTTGTGTGTGGGTCTGCTGACCAGCTTTCCTGGCTTTCCTCTGAAGGGCTCCCTCTCTCCAGGAATCATGAATAGGAAATGAAATGGGGGGAGTTGTCTCGGGGAATAGGCTGGCCGACTTGGACTTAAACGGGAATGTGTTCCCTGTGTTGTTTTTCTTCCCGAGCCAGTCAATCATAGGTACAGTGGTCCCAGAGGCCCCTCGCCTGCTGTGTGGTAGCTAGGTAGGCAGGTAGGTGGGGAACTCAGACAGCGTTTTGTTTGGAAGAGCTGGTATTATGGCCTGTAACTCGGCTCAACTGTGAATTCCACACATGGGTTCCAGTATGTACAAGAGGTTGTCATGCAATAATACAGGCAAAGGCCGCACATAAGGACCTGGTATTAAGAGGCACTTGAACTTGGACATCATTTTTCATTCCATTTGAAGCAGGTTTTGGCTTTGGCATGCGAAAAAATATTAACCTTTTTGTCTTCATTGAAGACATAAAGGTTCATATTCGCACACCCAAAAAAGATGCAGGCCATCGGTTTGTTGAAGAAAGAAGAATGAAGGCCGCACACGTCTCCCTTGCACCTAAAAACTATTTAATTGGACTATTTCACCAACATGTTTCAGCTACTGCCTTTTTCAGGGTGTCAACTCTAACTGTCAGAGCAACTTACTGTATGCTTTTCTATTTTGTAAAAAGTGTTTTTTAGAGAGACTAAAGTCATTGCTTAAAGGGACACTCCACTGACACAATGCTGATTTATTTTGCACATGCCTCACACATATCCAAAAACTGTAAACAGTTTTGCAGGCATTCATGTAGTTTGACAGTTATTGAGAGTTGTGGACCAGTGATGTCACATCACTCATCCACTTAACTTAATTCAAATCAACTCTCAATAACTGTCAAACTAAATTATTTTTTGGTGGGGTTCTCCTTTAATACTATATATGAATGCTGGTGAATATAGTATCTTTGGGGTATGGTGGGCATGGTGCTAATGGTCATGGAAACTATATTCTAGGTCATGGAAAAGTTTAGGAAAAGTTCAGGATAGTTTGAAAAAGTGTGGGAAGCCTGCTTCAAATACCTCCAGTCATCCCAACAAAATGCCATATATTATGATGTATAGGTTTTAAACAGTTATTTTTACAATATAAAAAACCTCAATGAATAAATAGCAGGGGGCACAGCATGAATCAGAACAGATGGATTGAGTTGTTTGGTGGAGGAGACCTCACTCTGCGTCCTAGAGTGGTTTGCAGATGGATGGTGTCAATTATATAGAGGCTGCCAATTCACTGACCAGTGCATGTCCTTGTGTCTTCTAATGTGTGAGCCGTACATGTGTGGTATTTCCCAGTCTAACATGGCAGAGCGGGAAACGGGAAACGGGAAAATGAACACTGAATCCCTAGAGATAGAAGACGATTTATTTTCGAAGGACAGTGTACCGTAATCTCATTATTAAATTTGATTTTTAAGAGACAGTCCTTCGCTGTGTTCGGAATGGTTCACTCAATCACTCACTCACTCACTATTCCCCATGTAGTGTTTATCATAGTAAGTTATTCATGTGTCACGAGCAATCCGTGCCCAGTATCACGTAATAGCACTTATGGGCTTTGCAAAAACAGCTACTAACTTGTTAAATACAGAAAAGGCAGCTAACTTTACGTTACTTACATTTATCAACGAAATTAGCACTGGCAGGCAGCCCTTACGTCCAGGGCTGGTCACTTAGCATTTTCAGAAGGAGCACGTGTGCCCCTAAGTTGAAAAAACTAGGAGCACACAAAGAATTTTAGGGGCATGATAAAAAATTTATTAAATAATGCGTTTCTCCTTAACTCATTGAGTGCCAGCCACTTTTGGAGAACGGACGCTCCCAGTGCCAGAGTTTTCAGAGCGTTTTCAGTGATTTCTCGAGGCCCACAGAATATTGTGTGATATTACTATGTAAACACCGAACACGCAAAAAGAACAAGGAGACTCTATTGTATCATCAGCAAAAAAAAGTTTATTGATACCATTTTCCGTTCTTTAGTTATGAGCCGGAGAAGATAGGTTGTTTTCAGCGTTTTCAGGCATTTCAAATTATAAGCTGAGATATTCAGCCTTTTGTGAAATGCAGCATTTCAAGCACATTCACTGACTCTAGATACGGTAATATTTTCTGATGTAGTGATGTGGTGTAGTTGTGTCCTGCCCTGCGTGCCCCACCCCCCCTCCCCCCCCTCAGCTGAAAACTCCTCCCCACACTAGTAACACACAGCCTCGCACCAAGCGTCTAGGAAGCCTGGGAAGCGCCGCCTCCCAGGCAGCGCAACATGGAGAAGCCACACGCGGACTGCAGTGAAAGGTTTGGCTTTTCAGTGTCGCGCTGCTGCTTTTCTAGCGGCTAATCATGTGGAGAAACTATGCTGACAGACAGACAGAGGCAGAAGGACTCAGTTGTGTGCGCGGATTGACTGTGTTCGCACGCACCGTCAGTTGCAGCCAGAACAATCTACATGGCTCTGGACTGCAGCATGAGCGGGTTCTCTTTCATCAAGGCTATTTCAGGCTGTGTATTCCTGACATTTCTGTAATCTGGAGAGCACTGTCGCCACCTAAGGGTTCTGTAAAATAGGTTATAGACCTCCAATAGCTACTATAGTTGTACAGGAGCTGCGGAAGGCTTTGATCGACGTCCCACCGTCAAAAAACGCATTGGACGTCGAAGGACGTCCGTGGCACTCTACGTCACTATTTAATTGGACGTCGAAGGACGTCCATGGCACTCAATGAGTTAATAAAGGGATATTTGGAGACATTTTTAAACAAATAACATTTATTTGAATATGAAACGTACACTACGTTTTAAAGTGAATTCATGTGCAACTGAGGTATATTTTCAAAACGGCAAGTTACATTCCTCAAATTAAATTCACAAACCTGTAGAACAAGAGTGCAGAGAGAATACAAATAAAATAAAATAATAAATCCTAGACGTGTGTGGGCTGCAGAGAGAGTGCAGAGAGCGTAATCTAGAGAGGAGAGTACATGTGGCTTCAGTGACTACGTTTACATGCACATGATATTCCGCTTTTTGCCCATATTCGGAAAATGACAATATTCAGACTAAATTAAAAATCCACTAATATTTCTATTTACATGCAGCCGTAGCTCGCCCTCCCCGACACGTGAGGGAGGGGGGGAGAGAGAGAGCTAGATGCAGGTAGGCGGAGCCGTGGAGTTTTTCTGTTGAGAATAAACAGAGCAGCACTATTCTTACGAGCATCACTTGGTCCATTTCAGGAGCTTGCTGCTGAAAAGTTTGGTGTTGCGCATCTAAGTCTTTCATAAAAAAGTAGGCTAGTAGCCTACGTTATTACCTCGCAGGCTCACAAGCATTGTGGACTTCCGTGGGCACTGGGTGGGCACTATGACTACACTGGCTGCCCATCAAATTCAGGATCCAGTTTAAAGTTCTTATTTTCACCTTTAGAGCCCTGCATGGTCAAGCACCTACCTACATCTGTGATCTGTTACATCCTTACTCCACCAGCAGGCCACTTAGGTCTTCGGACCAGGGCCTTCTAGCTGTTCCTCGTTCGAGGCTTAAAACTAAAGGTGACAGATCTTTTCAATCTGTTGCCCCCAATCTGTGGAACGCCCTTCCACTATCCTTAAGATGTGCTGCCTCCATCGACATTTTTAAAAAGCAGCTAAAAACGCATCTTTTCAGTTTGGCTTTTACTTAGCCTCTTGTTTTTCACTGTTTATTACTTGTGTTGCATGTGATTCATTCATTTCTGTATGATTCACTGTTGTTTGATAAATTGCTGATTCATTGTTTTAACTGTATTTGATGATGTGAACTGTGAAGCACTTTGTGACCTTGTTCTGTGAAAGGTGCTATATAAATAAATTTTACTTACTTACTTACTTACTACTTACTCTCTCTCTCTTTAAATTAGGGCTGCCACAAACGATTATTTTGATAGTTGACTAGTCACCATATTGCACAATTACTCAATCGCTCTGATTTAGCTATCATCAGCTTCTAAATTTAGCTTCAAGTTGTTTTAAGCATGTGCCAAATAAAAATAAAGACAATTAAGATGATAATTCACTCAAAAATAATATTTTCATGAACTTTAAAGTTTAGAGCATGTAGCAGAATAATAAATGTAATATAGTGCAAATTGCAAAACTGCAAAATAGTACACATTGAAATTGAAAACATATAGTGCAATGAAATATGTACTATCCATTGAATGAATAATGCAAAATAAAATTAGGGCACTACTAAGTGGAATGGAAATGGAACCAAAAACTATTCACTATGTATGCAACCAAAATATCAACAAAAATAAATTGTTTGTCTTCTCAGGCATCAAGCACATTTTTAAATGTAGTAAGTAGAGTGCAAACTGCGGAGTAAAATGAGGTTTCCAGTATTCCCGTCAGCAACACATGAGCTTAACGTTGCTATGATGACGTTTACAGCAGGCTTTTAACGTTAATATCGTTAGCCAATAGCTAACGTTAGCAGCTCAAACTTAATGTTGCGGTTGCCTGTGAGCTAACAAGCTAATTAGCCTTCATCTGCATTCACCACAACGTGCTTCCTTTTGAGATGCTCGTGCATCATACTCGTTCTGCCATGATAAGCGAGTTCAGCTTATTTAGCAGATTTTGCACTTCACATTATTGTGCGTGAAATGCTCCCACACTTTGGACGTATGAAGCTTGTGGCATACTCTTCGCGCCCAGCCAAGCGCATAGGGCGCGCGGCGATTATGATGTCATCGCACGGGGCGTGTCGGGGGGCGAGGCCTGAGCGCAGCGCGGCGCATCCATGGAGATTTTTCTATCAGCGCGTCGGGTTTTGCTGCCTGTGCCTGTGAGATCTCCGTGGTAGGCTATCAGTGGATATCTGCTGTGATTGAGTCCTCACCGTCGTAAAGTCCCATTTGAAGCATGAAGTTCGATTATAACAAACTAGTTGTGTGGCTTAGCCTTCCCAAATGTTGAGGGTCGTTTTTTATAATTTAATACATAGAATTGGGAACGTTACATTCAATTTCATTCAGACTGCCTGGAGGAGCGAGCTGAGCACTGAGTATGTTCTGTTTTGGCCCGCGCAGAGTGCGTGCGCCCTCCTCGGAGCCCCGCCTCCAGCGCGTGCGCGAAGAGTATGCCAGAAGCTTGAGGACGGCTAGACATTTTTTCTGTGGCGCACTGGGAGCAAGCTGCAAGCTGCTTGTTTTTCCGCTGACGAGATATCACCTGCTTTTTTTCACCAGTCACCATTGGTTCAAGGCAACGCTGTGTTGCGTTCAAGTGAACTGGGACACAGGCTCTCAACTTTAACGGGCGCAGTCACCAGCCCTGCTTACGTCTCCTGCTCCCGTCATCTTGCTTAAAAACTTTCTTCTCCTCCTGTGCATTGTGGGTATTTTAATAGTGGACTATATAGTGAATCAAATTAACAGTTGATCATTCGGACACTATTAAAAAAAAAGGCGAACACACTAAATAGTCCACTATTTCTGTCATAGGGACCAATTCCAAACAGGGCTCTTCTCTCCTTTTGGCCCCACAGTGAGGGGACAAGAAGCTCCATCTGAAATAAATGAATTGTTACCTACTGTACTCCGAAGCTGCAGGGTACGCTGGTTGCCTCTGGTATTTGATTTATTTCTACAAGACATCTCTGAAAAGATTTAAAATCTCAGGAGGAAATCATTTCTCTCCAAGCCGTACTTTTGTACTTTTGTAATGACTCAACCCAGGCTTGGAATAAACTACAATACCCAAGCACTCTGACATCTCAAGAGTCGACCACAGTGTTTTTGTGTGGTATGGTATTTGGTTGAATGCTAAATTTGCTGGCTTCTATTTTGAAACATGAAGGATGACAAAAGTAATACAAAGAGACAACATATTGCCTTCCGGCTCAAGTACTTGCGTTACCCTCTATAGCTCTGTTTCTACCATTGTTTCTATCAACAAATTGCCTCAAAATTACCCATGGTGCAACACTGCTCCCGCATCTAAAACTCTCTATCTGCCCTTTTGCTTAGGTTGGTAATGACAATTCTGAAAGCAACAAGAGTCCACTTTGAAGTCACCAGGTTAATGGACATGAGAGCAAAAGTACACACTTAGGCACTGATTGCAGGTCTGGTTGGTCTTATCTGTTGAACTTCCCAATTCCCATTAAGTTCAGTTGTGGAGCTGGCATTCAGAGCTAGCTACAGTATATTCCAGCACCAGCATGACTGTGAGAGCTGTCCTATGTGCCATGTTTCACAAACACGTTCAGGCTAAAGCCTACTGTGGGAGGTGTGCAGAGATGTATGGAGGCCTCTAAGGCCCAAGATATATTTGCTTTTAACCAGGCGTTCGCGTGCATATCCTGCATCCATTTGGAGCGTTGGTTGTGCACGTCCTACTGAAATTAAAGCTACAGTACATGAACGCGAGGCAGCCATCATGCAGATGTGGACTCCACTACAACTCTTAGTAGGCCTACCATGGAGTAGAGACAAGAAAAGGCAGTTAATCCTACTGAGTCACAGTAACCTTAATGTGGAAGCAAATCTACCTGATCAGACTATTCACTTTTACTTATAGAGTACCACAGGGATGACGTATTTTTGTAGACCAACGCAGAAGTCAGTGCACTTCCGGTTCCGGTTCATTCTTTCATCTAAAAGTCAACGTTTGTGACTTTTGAAGCATCTTATGAAAATCGCAATTTTTTAAAATCGCATTTACGCTTCAAAAATAATAAAAGTGGTCCTCATTTTTTGTGAAGACCTTATTTCAAGCATTTAACCAAAATCCCCATACAAATTGACAAAAAGACGAAAGAACCGGAAGTGCTAACATCCAGGTCTTCTGGACTCATTCCTGCGGTACGAGTCTATAACATTACAGTGTTGGCTTTCAACCACACCGCAACAATCTCTTTTCTAGCTTGGTTCTTATGAATTTAGCCATTATTTGGCCACAGTCAGGTCTCCAATGGATCTCCATGATGGTGCCAGCCGTTTCCAGGAAATATATGACACACAATGTAAAGCCTTCATTGCCAGGTGTATAGTTCAGGTGATGCTGGGAAGGAGGATGGTTAAGCACTGCCATCAGGTGCCCTTAGGCTGCTACTGCTCTCCAGCCGCCTAGCAGTCACTCAACACAGACACAAAGGGCCTGAGTGGCTCACCACTACTCCTTCTCTCAACTGCTGCCTTCATAATCAGGCTCTCAGCAGGTACCGGCCTTCAGATTTTTTGCCTTTTTGTGCTTCGCAGAAGAGTCTTGATTACAAAACATATTAATCTCTGGTGATTTAAATGATTTTACTTAAGTGTAGTGAGCAGTAAAAAAAAAAATCTTTTCACATCGTTTTTCACACCCTGGCTTAGTGTTTCACCAGGTCATAGACCTAGAAGTAGCATGATTAACATCTATCAAGATCTTAGATGACAATTTATTGCATTGTGCAGGATATAGTAATAACTTGGATGGGTTAACTAACTTATTATGCTTCTAAATAATCTGCATTTCACTACTAGGTCACATTCTACAGTTACAGAGGCAGTTGGGCAGTAATAGCATGAAGCAGTCTGACAATGTGAGAAAGCCATTTACACTGTGGTTGCTGCTGCCTCTTGTTGTAGCGTCCTGGATGCCGCGGCGTGGACCTGGCTTTACTCCTGCCCAGCATGTCTGTGGTTCTTTTGATCGCTCTATGAAACCTGAATAGTCCCAGAGTTGCTGGGGCTCTGAATGAGAGTGAGGCTGCAGCCAAGAAAGCCAGCACCCGGCCGCGAAAAAAAACACGCTGGCCTGGTAGAGAGGCAGCAAGGGCTGAATGACGCTTGGCTCGACAGTAACCGCCAGCGGCTCCTTCTCACTCCGATCAACCCAATCAAAAGAGAGCTAGGGCTGATTTATCCTACTTAAAGCTACCAAGCTGAAATGAAAAATGACTTTTTATTTTAGATTGCATCCCTGGTTATTCAGTGCCTATTTAATAATGTATGAAAAAAAGTACAATAATCCAATTAGTTGTTTTTCACCTTTTTTTCACATCAAAATTTCATTTTTCAAGAGTTCATTCATAACTTTTCATCTACAGTTTGTTGACGTAATTTAGTACTATCAAATTTCTATTCCATTTCAACCAATCATATCACGACATGACAGCTGTCAATCAATCTTCATTGAGAGGAGAAAATTCTGAGCAGGCAAGATGGCTGCCTAGTGCCTACATGGACAGACTTTTCTGGTTAATATACTTGGCCAATAAGTATGTAACATACAAAATAAAACCAATGTCTTCATTGAATGTAGAATGCAAAGGACATGTAACTGGTTAATTAAACTCACATTCCAGGAATATTGTATTTACCCCGGCTCTTTACCAAGCTGGCAGGCAGCACTCTTCGGCTTGGAAATGGTAGTCTGACACGGAGACAGCCAGCTGCCCGCTTCTATGCGGATCCCAATCGCGTAGGGGCTACACACGCTGAATCCCACTCCATTTGGGGGAAGAACACGCCATACAAGTGCCAGGATTGGCCAACATCAACTCCAGTCCCCAGAACGGTCAAATCAAATCATCCACATGCTATGTCCCACTTCTCGACCCCGTTCCAGTCAAAGCAATGATTGTTTTCACTCGGATACGTCATCACAGACCCTCATTTCAGCTCGTCTTTAAATGTTGGAGCGCCACAATGGCCCGAGACGTCTCTGCCCCTTTGTTGGGTGGCAATTGAGAAAAGGGTCCGCCGACACAATAAGCCACTGTCTAAAGCGCTGAGTTTGTTTCTGCCCTGCCAAATGGATGAGTTCAGTCCGTGCCAGGTTGCTAGGTAGCCCAGCGGCAATGTACACAAGAGGCTGTGTGTGGGGTAGGAAGTAGAAAAAGCAGAATAGTCAGGGACACCAGCTGTTAAACAACACCTTTGGCATGGCACCGTGGACCAGAGAAAGGGAGGATATCAACTTTACAGGCGAGCAGATACAGTACCAGGCATTCCAAGGAGGAAGTTTGTGCTGTGTGCCCCAGCTCGGGGTCGGGGGTCACATTATAGTCTGCTGATAAACACAGGAGGAGCCGGTCAGGAGATAAGCAGCCATTAGGCACAGGGTCTCTTTCCTAATACGTCTCCATCACTCCAGCTCTCATTGTTCTCCCCAGCACCAGTCATATATATGCATTGAGTGATTCCTATGCGGCTGTTTATCCACTATTTAAATCATGACTGGTGAGGGACAAACAGTGGAAGAGCACAAGAAGGTGAGAAGATGAAATATGAAGTGAGAGAGCAGCAAGCTGTGGGATGTCTCCTGGCTCCTCATGCTCTCTTCTCCTCAGCCCAGCATGATTTCACGCCCACTCGGGTGGCTTTCTGAGTACCGCCCGGCCGCGTCTGGGCGATGTGCAGAAACACAGGAAACTAGGGGGTCACTCAATGGCTCCGTCCTACCACGGATGCAGCCTCACACCAGCGGTAGAGATGACATGACCGGTGTGTATGTGTGTGTGGCGGGGGGGGGGGGGGGGGGGTGTTTGGTTGTGGATGAGGGGGGGAGGAAAAACATTAGGAAGGGAAGGAAGAGGAAGTGTGCATGCCAGCGCTGGCCTCAGCCAAAACATCCCCCCACCCCCCACCCCCCACCCCCACGTGTGCTGTCTCCGTACGCTACACAGCAGGCACCCCGTTATTACTTCTGGTTCACCGGGATAGGATTCATTACCAGGAGGCCAGACCAAGGAGAGGATGCCGCTATAAAGCGCTCTAGCAGCATGCTCCCTCTTGAGTTACAGCCCTCCCGGTCTGCGGTTGGGACACGCAGATGTTAAACCTATCTTTCCCGTCTATTGTACCACTAAGCCCGAGACGGTCCAAGGCCTTCGTGCAAAGTGAGGGAGAAAGCTGTTATTACTGCATGTGATGGATCAAGTTAAGAGGGGGAGCATCAGTTTCAATTCAGGACAACTGAACATTATTTAGATAACCAGCAGAAATGCACATTATAGCGCCGATTTCAAGTCACTCACCATTGAAAGATAGGCAAGATTGCACCCGTATAACTTTATCAATGTGGCTCAACAAGCCTAGGCCGAGCCAGCGTGGTGAGGTGACGTGCGCTGATTCTCTGTTTGTAGTTAGTGCTGGGTGGTGTACAATCTTCTGCCTGGTCAAACACTAGAGAAAACAAACAGCTGACTTGCTAATGGGGCCGTAGCTACACGCTGCAAAGCCCTCATTCAGAAGCAGGTCAACAGTGTTTATGGGGTAGGCTTGGGCAAATACACAGCAAGATGAAGACCTCCTGCCTGACAGGAGAGTTGGGTCTGCTCTCTATTTCCTGGGATGACGGTGTTTAGACCTCGAGGACACAGAACAATACAAAAGACAAAAACAAGGCCTGCTTCATTCATTGTGTAATGGCTTTCATGATGCAAAGCAGACTGTCTTTAACTTGCAATGACGGCATTGAAATCCAACACTCCAACTCCTGCTATTTCTGTTCTTTATGCAGTTATATGAACTTTATGTAAACGCAGGGGCCATTTGCCTATATTTAGTACTTTGTGCCAACTAGGTAGCATAGATGCGTAATGGCATAACTGTATTAAGTATGTACAGTACACATATAGAGCACAAGTTGCCATCACCTCCAGCTGTCTCACAGCATGATGTGATGAAGTCACTGTGTTCTGGTAGCAGAGGAGAGGGTTGGTGTCTCAGTATTCTCTCTGTCTTTACCCCATGCCTATACAAAAACAATCTGTTGTGCATAAATTTACCAAACACCAGGATTCCAAAGAAAAACCATGCAATTACACAATTTTCCTTGTTCTTAAAAATTGCACGGTATTAAACATAATCAGGTACTGTCATGCATTAACAATATTGCACAGAGCTTTCCATCGCCGGTCATGTTATCCAACAGTTCCTGTCACTTTGAGTCATTAAGTATTGCTTATATGCAACTCTGATCTTGCCATTCCGTGACTCGATTGTAACACTTTCAATAAGTAATCGAGAACTCATCTGTATGCTGGTTTGAATTGCTTTATTATTTTGCACCTTAAATCGACAGGAATAATGTTGTTCAGAATCATATGGTGATGCATTGTATTAATATTCAGCTTATGTCATGATACTAGAATTTCGATACTCGATACCATAATTTTTTGATAATGGGGGGAAATGACAACACATCAAGAGGCATAAAAAAACAGATAGACGGACACACGATTCTCCATAATCTAGGCTCTAATCTTCACATTTTTAGTATTGATACTTATCGATACTATCAATAATTTTGACAACCCTAATTCAGCTGGATGATTAATTCACGCGGTGTTGACGGCCGCAGACAGCTCGGTAAGCTGCCATTATCCCTAAAGCCTGTCAGTGTGCATGTGATACATTGCGTAAAGACGCGGAGAGGTCACGGCCGCGTCCGGGCCGCGGGGGTCGCAGACACAGCTTGAGCCCGGACTAAGTTGTGGAAAGACAGGGAAGAGGGTTAATATACGGTCTGCCACTCGCCATTCCCCGCACTGTAATCCACTTCCAAGGAAGTCAAGATGGGCTGCCTACATATCTCCCGTTCAGTTCTCTGGAATCATAAACCTAAAACATACACCAAACGGAGTGATTGACAGTCACTGATGTCGAACATGTTGCCGTTATGTTCAGTGTTTTCAGGCTTCTTGAGAGGAGGGGGCTACAGCGGGGGGCATGTGGTTTTCTGTGGAGGTTTGCGGTGTTGGAGTGTAATATAGCATTTATACAGAGTGAACCCCCCCGAAGCTACGAACACCTCCTCAACCCTACACGCACGCACACACACGCACGCACGCATGCACGCACGCACACACACACACACACACATGTGTGCGCGCACAGCCGAGCTCGTTACAAGCCCAGTCGCCTCCATCGCTGCCTTCAAACCTACTGTTGGAGGTTATAGAGCGGAGAACATGTTTGGCAGAGCAGCAGTGTGCCGAGGGCTGTTTCCCACAGATGTAAAGCTCTTCCAGACAGTCAGAGACCTCTGGCCAGCCTCAGCCCACTGGCCTACAACAGCCTCAGCCCACTGGCCTACAACAGCCTCAGCCCACTGGCCTACAACAGCCTCAGCCCACTGGCCTACAACAGCCTCAGCCCACTGGCCTACAACAGCCTCGGCTTCACTCTCTCTGACATGCAGAGAGGAATGCTGATGCTGCCATCGGCGGGGCAACAATCACAGCGGACCCCTGTTTGTTTGTTTGCCAAAAGAGTTCTTTTGGGTAACACTACAATAACGTTCAGTCGTAAGTCATTTATAAGCCTTTAGTTAATGATGAACTAATCACTTACAAAACATGGATATACATTTGTAGATGATTAATAAATGCTATGTTAACATATCACAAATGCATTGTAAGTCATCTATAAACCTTTAGTAAATGAAGTGTTCCTCACCTGTTATAAATGATGTGTAAATCATTTAATATTCATTTACAAGGCTTTCTGCATCCCCTAATCTAAAGTGTAAACCATTCAACAGACATAAATGTGTTACATACAAGGGGGTAGCTCTGTCAAAATTGAAGCCAATGCGGAAGTGCACTTAAACCTGTATTCATCGAATGGCCTGCAGGGGGTGACCCATTGGTCTGTGGACTTCTGTTTTTTGACGCCTCACGTATGGCATTTTGGCCATTACCATCTTGGATGTCAACACAAGTCCAGGGGTTTCCCACAGAGCATGGCCTGCTATTGGTCCGTGATAGGCGAGCTGTGTGATCAGAGGACAAGTGAGCTGTCAATCAACGTCCCTACAACATAGTCTGAAACTAGCGATTGAGACCATAAACGCATTAGGAAGGTGTTTACTGAGGCCATACTTGAGGCTTCAAAACAGAAGTCCACAAACCAATGGGTCGCCCCCTGCAGGCAAAGAGGACACTTCCTCATTGGCTTCAGTTTTGACAAACAGAGCTACCCCCTTGTATGTAACACATTTATGTGTCATGAATGGTTTACACTTTAGATTAGGGGATGCAGAAAGCCTTGTAAATGAATTGTAAATTATTTACACATAATTTACAACAAGTGAGTAACACTTCATACTAAAGGTTTATAGATGACTTACAACACATTATGTTAACATAACATTTATTAATCATCTACAAATGTATATTCATGTTTTGTAAATGGTTAGTTCATCATTAACTAAAGGCTTATAAATGACTTACGACCGAACGTTATTATAGTGTATAAGTGTTACTTTTTTCTTTTTATTACTGCGCGTGTAAAGCCAAACTCATTCTGAGGTCTGGCCTGGCTGAGTAAGTCTTATTGCGCTGCATGCTCATTAAAATATTATAGACTCACTCACGAGGGTTCAAAGCCAACGAGGCTTTCACTTGGTAAACATTGATTTTAAAGACAGGAAGTAACTGGAGGCTTCATGGCCAATACAAGCTTTTGATTCATGAGACTGTCTTGTACGCAGTTTGACTCTCTGTCCCCAAACAACCCACTCTGGGGGAAAAAGGATGTTGTTGTGCAGTTTCTTAGTATTTAATTCTGATCAAAACCGGTTTTAGCGAGGGTGAGGCAAGCCAGACTGGGATTGATGATTGTGATAAATCCTGAATTCTGGGTTTTGTGGAGAAGCTTGTAGAGGGCTTGGCACCAAAACGAGATTGAGGATCATCCTTCGGTTGTATTTGTGTGCGGATGTGTGTGTGCATGTGTGTGTGACGTGTGTGTGTGTGTGTGTGTGTGTGTGTGTGTGTGTGTGTGTGTGTGTGTGTGTGAGAGAGTGTGTGTGTGCATGTGTGCAAAACTAAATGGAGACAGACCTTGAGCACCACTGGCATACTGTACCTGCCAACATTCCCGATTATCCCTATTTTTAACCCTTTCTCCCGCTGTGCTCCCAATTGGTTATTTCTCCCGTTAAATCTCCTGATTTCATAGTGATACAAATCAAATGGCTGTAGCACACATTACATAGGCTTACTGTCTTTCAGGCTGTTTGCGTAGGTAGCACACATGACATAGGCTTACTGTCTTTCAGGGGCTGTTTGTGTAGGTAGCACACATGTCCATAGGCTTACTGTCTTTCAGGGGCTGTTTGTGTAAGTAGCACACATGTCCATAGGCTTACTGTCTTTCAGAGGCTGTTTGTGTAGGTAGCACACATGTCCATAGGCTTACTGTCTTTCAGTGGCTGTTTGTGTAGGTAGCACACATGTCCATAGGCTTACTGTCTTTCAGGGGCTGTTTGTGTAGGTAGCACACATGTCCATAGGCTTACTGTCTTTCAGAGGCTGTTTGTGTAGGTAGCACACATGTCCATAGGCTTACTGTCTTTCAGGGGCTGTTTGTGTAAGTAGCACACATGTCCATAGGCTTACTGTCTTTCAGGCTGTTTGTGTAGGTAGCACACATGTCCATAGGCTTACTGTCTTTCAGGGGCTGTTTGTGTAAGTAGCACACATGTCCATAGGCTTACTGTCTTTCAGGCTGTTTGTGTAGGTAGCACACATGTCCATAGGCTTACTGTCTTTCAGAGGCTGTTTGTGTAGGTAGCACACATGTCCATAGGCTTACTGTCTTTCAGGGGCTGTTTGTGTAAGTAGCACACATGTCCATAGGCTTACTGTCTTTCAGGCTGTTTGTGTAGGTAGCACACATGTCCATAGGCTTACTGTCTTTCAGTGGCTGTTTGTGTAGGTAGCACACATGTCCATAGGCTTACTGTCTTTCAGAGGCTGTTTGTGTAGGTAGCACACATGTCCATAGGCTTACTGTCTTTCAGAGGCTGTTTGTGTAGGTAGCACACATGTCCATAGGCTTACTGTCTTTCAGGGGCTGTTTGTGTAGGTAGCACACATGTCCATAGGCTTACTGTCTTTCAGGCTGTTTGTGTAGGTAGCACACATGTCCATATGGCTTACTGTCTTTCAGAGGCTGTTTGTGTAGGTAGCACACATGTCCATAGGCTTACTGTCTTTCAGGCTGTTTGTGTAGGTAGCACACATGTCCATAGGCTTACTGTCTTTCAGGCTGTTTGTGTAGGTAGCACACATGTCCATAGGCTTACTGTCTTTCAGAGGCTGTTTGTGTAGGTAGCACACATGTCCATAGGCTTACTGTCTTTCAGAGGCTGTTTGTGTAGGTAGCACACATGTCCATAGGCTTACTGTCTTTCAGAGGCTGTTTGTGTAGGTAGCACACATGTCCATAGGCTTACTGTCTTTCAGGGGATGTTTGTGTAGGTAGCTGTCAAGACCCGGTGTGATAGGTGGCTCTTTAGCAGAGAAGCAGGCAAGGCAGTTGGCAGATTTAACAAAGAGTTTTAATTAAAGGTTCAGTGTGGCTGGTGGTAGAGACTGGCAGGCCTGGTCAGAGCAGGAGTCCATAGGCTGCGGCAGGCAGGTAGACAGGCAGGCAGGAGAACCTGGGCATGGAGATGGGGAGATGGTTAGGAAAAGCACTGAACAAATAAGCAAGACTGAATGATAACTAGCTGGTAACACGACTGACGTAGCATAGTCGTCCAGCGAAGACTGGATGTCTGGCTGGAGTATATATGGCCAGGCTGTAGGCTGATTGTCATAGCCGGCAGCTGTGCAGGCGAGGCCTCCACTCCAGCACACCAGGGTCCAATCTCCTGCAATCAGGATGCCACACACAAACACAAAAAGAGAGGGAAAAGCCTAGGGGCCAGTTGAGACTGAGGGCATGACAGGTAGCACACATGTCCATAGGCTTACTGTCTTTCAGAAGCTGTTTGTGTAGGTAGCACACATGTCCATAGGCTTACTGTCTTTCAGGGGCTGTTTGTGTAGGTAGCACACATGTCCATAGGCTTACTGTCTTTCAGGGGCTGTTTGTGTAGGTAGCACACATGTCCATAGGCTTACTGTCTTTCAGAAGCTGTTTGTGTAGGTAGCACACATGTCCATATGGCTTACTGTCTTTCAGGGGCTGTTTGTGTAGGTAGCACACATGTCCATAGGCTTACTGTCTTTTAGGCTGTTTGTGTAGGTAGCACACATGTCCATAGGCTTACTGTCTTTCAGAAGCTGTTTGTGTAGGTAGCATACATGTCCATAGGCTTACTGTCTTTCAGGGGCTGTTTGTGTAGGTAGCACACATGTCCATAGGCTTACTGTCTTTCAGGCTGTTTGTGTAGGTAGCACACATGTCCATATGGCTTAAGCTGCGTTCACACCGACCTATTAAAGTTTGTCGCTGGCGTCGAGTTTACATACAAAGTCAATGCAAACGAGCGATTGAGCGTATATTCGCCTGGGAGAATAATCGCTGGGCGTCCGAGCGGCAGAGACAGAGCGATAGGGAGAAAATACGCTCGTCGCTCAAGATGAAATATTCCAACTCGAGCGAAAATACGCTGGCATCAGTCGCTCGCTGTTCAACGCTGATTGGCTGCCGTGTGAGAGCGAGTCAAGGATCACTCTGGCTTGGAACAACCGCTGGTTTATTGTGTGGCAACAAACCGCATTGACAGGCTGACAGCTGACATGAAGTGAAGTCTGTACTATCGGTATGCAGCTCGCATTAGGAGCACGCTGATAGGCTTAGCTTGTAAACAATGACGGTGGCTCGTAGTGGACAAACAGCATGACATTGCGTAACGTTATATCCCCCACATGTCCGTCATTTCGTGTGCCTGTTGATGAGCGATTTAAACAGAGCGACAGAGCGATTCCAAAGGTTTGACTTGAGCGACAGAGCGAAAAATAAATATCTCGGTGTGAACGCCCCTTTACTGTCTTTCAGGCTGTTTGTGTAGGTTGCACACATGTCCATAGGCTTACTGTCTTTCAGAGGCTGTTTGTGTAGGTAGCACACATGTCCATAGGCTTACTGTCTTTCAGGCTGTTTGTGTAGGTAGCACACATGTCCATATGGCTTACTGTCTTTCAGGCTGTTTGTGTAGGTTGCACACATGTCCATATGGCTTACTGTCTTTCAGTGGCTGTTTGTGTAGGTAGCACACATGTCCATAGGCTTACTGTCTTTCAGGGGCCGTTTGTGTAGGTAGCACACATGTCCATAGGCTTACTGTCTTTCAGGCTGTTTGTGTAGGTAGCACACATGTCCATAGGCTTACTGTCTTTCAGGGGCTGTTTGTGTAGGTAGCACACATGTCCATAGGCTGACTGTCTTTCAGTGGCTGTTTGTGTAGGTAGCACACATGTCCATAGGCTTACTGTCTTTCAGGGGCTGTTTGTGTAGGTAGCACACATGTCCATATGCTTACTGTCTTTCATGGGGCTGTGTGTGTAAGTAGCACACATGTCCATAGGCTTACTGTCTTTCAGGGGCTGTTTGTGTAGGTAGCACACATGTCCATAGGCTTACTGTCTTTCAGTGGCTGTTTGTGTAGGTAGCACACATGTCCATAGGCTTACTGTCTTTCGGGGGCTGTTTGTGTAGGTAGCACACATGTCCATAGGCTTACTGTCTTTCAGTGGCTGTTTGTGTAGGTAGCACACATGTCCATAGGCTTACTGTCTTTCAGGGGCTGTTTGTGTAGGTAGCACACATGTCCATAGGCTTACTGTCTTTCAGGCTGTTTGTGTAGGTAGCACACATGTCCATATGGCTTACTGTCTTTCAGGCTGTTTGTGTAGGTTGCACACATGTCCATAGGCTTACTGTCTTTCAGAGGCTGTTTGTGTAGGTAGCACACATGTCCATAGGCTTACTGTCTTTCATGGGGCTGTTTGTGTAGGTAGCACACATGTCCATAGGCTTATGTCTTTCAGTGGCTGTGGCGAGCTCAGTTTTAAAGCCAGAGTGACGTTTCATAATGTATCACATGAATCATATATCATATGAAACTAGATGAATTAAAGGGGAACTAAGCCCCCAAAATATATCAACACATTCTCACTGCCAACTCGTCAAATACTGACATTTGGTCAGGAGTGACAGGACCCCACTCTGCCTCACTTTTTAACAGGAATTAGACTGACTCTGGGTGGGAAAGGGGTTCTTGGTGATGTCATCGGAACCCAAATCAGCCAATGGGGGCAGACCATGGACTGTATGGGCACACCCAACTGCAAAAGTTTCTGCAAACTGGTTTCAACCCTTAGAGGGCACTCTCGCTGCATGAAAATGATATAGTGGGTAGAATTCAGTTTACAGTTTACGGTTTACTCCCAAATGTGGAGATTTTGCCCAGAATCCTTCAGCAACACTAGTCAAAAAACATATATACTCGTTTGAAACTGGGGAAAAAAGTGTTAGGGTTTAGTTACCCTTTAAGCAGGGATCCATTGGTATCATTATATACTGTACCATGTGATGCTCCGTACAGTAGCTTGTTGGCAAGGGGACTAAACTTAATAACGCTCCAAAATTGGGCAAGATTTTGGCGAGGGTGCATTTGCAGATACCCCAGGAAATCTCCCTCTTTTTCACAGCCTAATGTTGGCATGTATGCCCTCGCACCCTGCGCTTAGATTTGTCAATTACTTTTTCTGGTATTTTGGTTGAAGAATACCTCATACAGTTTTACCTATATACAGTTTTACTTTTCTTTAACAGGATGAATGTAACATGATTGTAAATGCAGTTGCCACAGGTCAGTGAAGCTCAGTTACTGTAGGTCACACCTTCTGATGCTACCCAGATGATGGGTGACTCCCGCTCACTGCGCCATGCCTCTCCCAGACATGACACTGACCTTGGCAGCCTGTAGTGTGCCACATGAATCAGCCAGCAGCTCCAGAGTGGCTGTCCTCGTCACGTACCTGAGCCCAGCTGACTGACTGGCCCTCCTGATTACCATCAGTGTGATCCCCTCCCCTCTGATGGATCATCTTAATGAAGTCACTGTGCTGGGACGAGTGGCATGTGATTAATACACACAGGTCATTATGGCTGCTGTATGAGACGGCAGCGTCAGGGTGGAGGTGCCCTGCTGTATGAGAGGGCAGCCTCAGGGCGGAGGTGCCCTGCTGTATGAGAGGGCAGCCTCAGGGCGGAGGTGCCCTGCTGTATGAGAGGGCAGCCTCAGTGCGGAGGTGCCCTGCTGTATGAGAGGGCAGCCTCAGGGCGGAGGTGCCCTGTGCTTGTTTAGAGATCAATCTGAGGACTAAAGCTGCGTTCACACCGACCTATTAAAGTTTTTCGCTGGCATCGAGTTTACATACAAAGTCAATGCAAACGAGCGATTGAGCATATATTCACCCGGGAGAAAAATCGCTGGGCGTCCGAGCGACAGAGACAGAGCGATAGGGAGAAAATACGCTCGTCGCCCCAGATTAAATATCCCAACTCGAGCGAAAATACGCTGGCATCAGTCGCTCGCTGTTCAACGCTGATTGGCTGCCGTGTGAGAGTGAGTCAAGGATCACACTGGCTTGGAACAAACCGCTGGTTTATTGTGTGGCAAAAGTAGAATTGAGGTAAAGCGCACAACTCCTTATATGAAAAACAGACCGGGTGCCTGGATAATGGATAACAATGAAAAAGAAGAGCCGGCACCCACGGTAGGCTAATTGAAAAACAGACTTTTATTGGGCAGTGAAAAAATGGGATGTTTGGGCGTAAAGGTGACGTGGCGTAAAGGTGACGTGGCGTAAAGGTGACGTGGCGTAAAGGTGACGTGGCGTGTTGAGTGTTGAGTGTTGACAAAGGCTTTACGCCGAAACGTCCAATTTTTTCACTGCCCAATAAAAGTCTGTTTTTCAATTAGCCTACCGTGAGTGCCGGCTCTTCTTTTTCATTATTGTGTGGCAACAAACCGCATTGACAGGCTGACAGCTGACATGAAGTGAAGTCTGTACTACCGGTATGGAGCTCGTATTAGGAGCACGCTGATAGGCTTAGCTTGTAAACATCTACGGTGGCTCGTAGTGGACAAACATCATGACATTGCGTAACGTTATAGCCCCCACATGTCCGTCAATTCGTGTGCCTGTTGATGAGCGATTTAAACAGAGCGACAGAGCGATTCCAAAGGGTTGAATCAAGCGACAGAGCGAAAAATAAATATCTCGGTGTGAACACAGCTTAAGTGGACGGGACACTGGCAGGGCACCACGTCAGTGGATCTTCAAGTCAAGTCAAGTCAAGTTTATTTGTATAGCCCTAATTCACAAGCAGGACTTCACAGAAAATATGTCTAGCTAAATCTAGCTGACACAACAGTAGCAATTACTGTAGTAATAATAACAAGATTGAACAATCATAGAGAAAGGCAGAGAGAAAGGGAGAAAAGGGGGATGGAATGTGGGTGAGGAGAGATCAGGAAAAGGGAGGAGGTGGGGGGGAGCAAGGGAGGGAAAGAGGGGGGAATGTGGGGGAGGAGATCAGGAAAAGGGAGGAGGTGGGGAGGGAGAGCGGGGGGAATGTGGGGGAGGAGAGAGCATGAAAAGGGAGGATGTGGGGAGGGAGAGTGGGGGTATGTGGGGAAGGAGAGAGCAGGGAAAGGGAGGATGTGGGGAAGGAGCAGGGGAAGGGGGAAAGAGGAGAGAGCAGGAAAAGGGAAGAGGTGGGGAGGGAGGGAGGGGGAATGTGGGGGAGGAGAGAGCAGGGAAAGGGAGGATGTGGGGAAGGGAGAGTGGGGGTATGTGGGGAAGGAGAGAGCAGGGAAAGGGAGGATGTGGGGAGGGAGAGTGGGGGTATGTGGGGAAGGAGAGAGCAGGGAAAGGGAGGATGTGGGGAAGGAGCAGGGGAAGGGGGAAAGAGGAGAGAGCAGGAAAAGGGAAGAGGTGGGGAGGGAGGGAGGGGGAATGTGGGGGAGGAGAGAGCATGAAAAGGGAGTAGGTGGGGAGGGAGAGTGGGGTTATGTGGGGGAGGAGAGAGCAGGGAAAGGGAGGAGGTGGGGAAGGAGCAGGGGAAGGGGGAAAGAGGAGAGAGCAGGAAAAGGGAAGAGGTGGGGAGGGAGGGAGGGGGAATGTGGGGGAGGAGAGAGCATGAAAAGGGAGTAGGTGGGGAGGGAGAGTGGGGGTATGTGGGGGAGGAGAGAGCAGGGAAAGGGAGGAGGTGGGGAAGGGGGAAAGAGGAGAGAGCAGGAAAAGGGAGGAGGGGGAGCAAGGGAGGGAGAGCAGGGGGATGTGGGGGAGCTTTCACTGGGCTGTCTGAAGAGATGGAGGTGGTATGAGGACTGTGAGACATTTTGGCATATATCAAGTCTATGGTTTGTAATTTATTGAATGTTAAATTCTATGGGTGGGTGGGGGTGGGGGGTCGATGCAGCATAGAATCATAATAGTTTGTGTGGCAATTTATCGTATCACATGAATGCCAAATATCGTGATATTTTATTATATAAATTGTGAAGTGCATGCAACATTTATGACAGTGTTGGTCAGTCTGTCTGTGTGACAATCCCATTTTGCTGTAATAAAAATTATTGAAGTGAGATGAACAGACTGGAAACTTTATCTCATCTTCTTTTAAAATTGGCTAAGTGGATGGTGTCTGTGGACTCGGTGTGGCGGTGTGGTTCAGTCATGATTGTGATGTCATCAGTGATGCCACTTGTGCAAGTCTGTGGTTGGTGGCGGTGTGGTTCAGTCACAATTGTGATGTCATCAGTGATGATGTCATCAGTGATGTCACTTGAGCAATTGTGATGTCATCATCAGTGATGTGTATAGTGGTGGGAGTATAAGTACGGAGAAGAGGACAAGTGGCACATCATCTCCACATGAGGGAATCGAGCGCACGAGATTCCTAGTTAGATAAAACAGATGTTGACAACGTTTTTTTTCCTTTGGGGACATAATTTGCAGTTGAAAAAAGTTATTTTGTTTTATTTTTTATTTTTTTATTGCAATAATATTGTGTATCATGACTTATCGTGGAGACCATCCCGAAAAATAATTTCAACCGTCTTTAAGTCAGTGTAAAGTTTAAACCTTCCAAAATTCTAAATGTTATCTCCTTTTCCTTTGTTATTGTCATCTATAGAGGTTATTTGCATAGAAACACTCAATTTGATTAGTAAATGATTGTATCTTTATGTAAATATATGCTTTGATAAAAAAACAAAAGTAACTCAATTTGTAACTTGTGTTATTTGACAAAGTAACTGGTATAATATTACTGGAATCCTCCTATTGATAATTAGTTATATTACTGAGTTACTGCTAAAAGTTATATTACATGTAATGTGTTACTTTTGTAATGAGTTAGATCACTCCCTGTGATGCGCAGGTGGTCAAGTGCTTGAGTGTGATAGTCTGTCTGTCCGGGGATATGAAAGATTTGAGTTTTAGCGTCTGTGCGCAGCAAGAGCAATGCGCTGTGCGTTAATGGGAGAGTGTGTGGTGTTAACTAGTCTGTCTTACGCTTATCACTGCAGAGCCTGCGTAAGCGCATGAATTGTCCAGTAGGGAGATTGTCCTTGAGGTGGGAGGGGTGGTAGCTGGAAGCGTGTACCGTGTAGGAGGGTGTTTCTATCGATGGGTTTTCTGTAGATGGTTGAACTCAGTTTATTATTGTACTTGTATATTGAAACATCCAGGAAGTGGATACATTCCGGGTCCTTCACTTTTCCAAACCCAACCTGCCTCTACTTCGTAAATTAAAACCTGTCTATAAGTAGACAGACTAACTTATCCAAGAAGCTCCTTTTTTCTCCTTTCTGATTCACTTTTGGCCTGCTGAGCTTCCTTGTGCCACATTTTTGCTTCTTCCATAATGAGTTACCCCCAACACTATTGGCCAATGAAGTTTGAACACATTCTGATGTATGTTATTTCTGCATAACAGACTGCTGTTTCTAATTACTGTATATCACTCCACAGTCAAGGAGGCTGGTCAATTTTGTTGATATGTAATCAAATGATTTAACTCGGGACACCTTGTGCAAACAGATTACACTCCATGCTTACTGCAGCACCCAGGTTAGATAATTATCCTAAATTATTCAGAACAGAAAACTGTTGATTGCTTCTTAACAGACAGTCTACCGGATGTGTTTCTGTTGTGGTGTACAATAGTTACATTAGACTGTATCTGGCACATATCTTTGTCAAAGATTCCCTTTCACATAGGACACGTTTTCCGGCAGACTAGTTTCTGCAGTATATTCCAGCCTTAACTCATTCTCCACAATTGGCGTCATTTTTCAGAAATTCGCTTCCGACATGTACACATCTGTTGCTGTGATTGACAGGTGGGTCAAAATTTGCATCACAATTTCGTGCTGTATATTCTCATTGCTCTTGGTGTGTAACAGCCAGCACACTGAGGAAGCAGTCAGCGGAAGTCCATTCATTCTCTATGAACAGAAAAACATCAGCCTGTACCGACCATCCATTGGCGGCCTCATTTCCTCGTTAGGGCAAAGAGGTTGGCTGCAGCTCATCAGTCATCGGCAGCTGATCACTTACTAGCATTATGTCCTGCCTAATGCACATATCCCTATTGTCACTCACTACCTAGCAGTCAGTAGGGGTGGGGGGGGGGATCGATACACCATAGTATCGCAATATTTTGCCTGACGATATTGTATCGATATTTGTACGCCAAGTATCGCTATTTAATTATTATTATTTTATTTTTATTTTATTTTTTTGCAGACCATACCATGCCAGGCCACCGGGCATCTGCCCAAAGCGCCCAATGTTGCAGTTTGCGCCTGCAGTGGTGTATTGAGTCCAGAGAAGCTTAATAATGTAGCCTACATGTGGGGCAAAAACAAAACAAAACAAAAAAACACTGCATGTTTTACTTCCGCTGAGGTCAAGGAAAAGGTAGGAAAAGGAGTTAGACAATATATCGAAATATCGCAATATTCAATATATCGCAATATCGGCGATATCGCAATACTATCGTATCGTGACTCAAGTATCGTTTTAGTATCGTATCGTGGGCATCTGGTGATTCCCACCCCTAGCAGTCAGCTAGCTCAAATTAGCCGTGGAACAGTAACACAGCAATGGGATTACTTAAAATGTGTAATATTTTCACACTCACTATTGCATGACCGCTCCAACTCCTTACATAAGGGATGTAATGCCCAAGCCTCAGCCTGCTGTTGTGCTGACCAAAAATCAGATGCATTCAAATTCTTGCTGCCAGGGCCGGCGCTTCAGAATGATAGATGGAGGATCATTTTCCTCGCCGAAAAGAGAGGCTTTCCAACCACAACACATTCCAGCAGAGCGAGACAGGCCACTCCAGATGTAGCGTCTTTCATTCCCGCCGTGCAGTGTGACGGACACGCTTATTGAGGCTTGAACAGACCTGGCTGCTTGTTTGACTGGAGAGTAAGCAGTCCTGTGAGGGGCCCTGACACGCTGTCCTAATGTCAACAGGAAACAGAGAGGACCGTGGAGCTCTGGCTGTGTCTTCTCAGCTCACATTCCTGCTTTTTATCTCTTTCACTTGGCACGAGTCATCATGGCTTTATTAGAGAATCCTTATCCAGCAGTTATATGCACCAATATTGTTTCCGGGCCCCCCTGTGGTTCTTTTCATGACTCATTTTATTGTCTTTAACTATGGCTCATTAGAGTGGCACTATGAATCGTAGATAATTGTATATCGCAATGTTATGTTTCCAGGTTTAATAGTCACGTAATTTGGCGATACTGAAGTTTTTGTTATCTATCTATATAAAATTGAGTATGTGGGCTCATGGCCGTAACTAGCTATGAGGACGGGGAGGTCCGGACCTCCCCTAATATTTCAGAGAATTTTTTTTTTTTTTTTTTAATAAAACAATCTGCATGGAAAAGCATGAAAAACACGGGATCGCTTTTATTTTGAAACGAAAGGCAGGTCAGGCAGGAAGTCATCTGACGCCGCGTCCGCGGTAACTTGATTCCGAGAGAGCAGCAGCATGGTGGTGAGTGATGACTGTCTGTCTGCCTGGCGAGATAATTGAAGGTGAGCGAGCTGCGAGACAGTGAGCGAAGTGAACGACAGACAGTGAGTGACACTGACAGATTTTTTAGCAACAACCAAGAAAGTAAGTGTCTAGTCTGTCTCTTAAGTAATGTTACCTGTGTGACACGTTGGGATGCTACTGGCTAATCATGCATGATGCCAATTGCCAAGCTCCCGAAGTCAGGTATGCAGGTGGCTATATGCATGGTTTCAGTTTCATGACCCAATAAGTAACAAAAAGAGGTGGTGTAAAGTTAAAAACAACATAATATATTTTATTTTATTTTTCAATCGTTCCTATCAGGAATAAATAAATGTCCCTCTGTATGTTTTTTTTATTATCGATGATGACTTTGTGTGTTGTGTACGGCTTGGGTTGTGTACCTGTGTTTGTAGGTGTCATTTTGATATGAATTTGGCTAAAACAGTTTGTGTTTGTTAGTTACAATTATGTTGACAGGAGAGCTGAGCAGGTGGTGACATGAAAGAGAATATACTGAATAATGACATCACAACAGTATAATCCTAATGTTGATTTAAAATGATATATTACTCTAAATATGGCTAAAAAAGGGGGGGAAAAACCCTCAAATTTTCTAAGGGCGCCGCCGAATCCGCTTCCCCTTGCTGGACCTCCCCTATTTCGGAACCCTGGTTACGGCCCTGTGTGGGCTCTGTCCACTGTTTCAACAGCTATGCCGTTTTACGTGCGATCGGGCTGAAACCTTCAGGGTGTGTAAAGGACACCCGTGCGGGTGACCTGTTGGAGCCAGATTTTTTTATTAGATGATTGGCCTAATCACCTAATGACATCAGTGATGTCATCAATGATGTCATACCATCACTGATGATGTCATCAGTGATGTCATACATAGGCATTGTGACATCACTGATGATGTCATCAGTGACACACACACACACACACACACACACACACACACACGAGAGAGACTGAGGGAGAGAGAGGAGACGGAGAGACTGAGGGAAAGAGAGAAGTGGGAGAGAGAGAGGGGGACTGAGGGAGAGAGAGAGAGAGAAGGAGACGTGCGTGCGCCAATAGGGCAGGCAAGACCATGCAGCAGCGAGCTGCAGGGCGGGCGAGGCCTAGCGCCCCCGATGCCTAACCCAATCAGAGGCAGAGTAGGGCGGGTCATGCCTTTGCCATCCTGGGAAAATACATTTTGTGTACTTAACCTTACCTTCTACCCCTGATGCTGAGGGAACATAGGGCCTCATTTGGGGGGTAAAACATTCATGGGGGAACATAGGGCTGAGGGAACATAGGGACTAATTTGAAAAAGAAAACATTCATAGTGTAGGGCTGAGGGAACATAGGGACTAATTTGAAAAAGAAAACATTCATAGTGTAGGGCTGAGGGAACATAGGGATGACCCCTGTGCCTCATGTGACAAAACAGGTTCAGATGGAGAAGCAGCAGCGAAACTTCACATCTTTGGAAATACCTAGTGGTGAGCAAAGTGAAAAAGAACAGATCTGCACGATCGAGCATATTCAGGATTTTAGTTTCAGAATCACTTTTCAGTTCCTTCAGTCAGGATTAGGATTTTTTGTTAGTGTGCAGTTTATGGCAAATACTATTTTTAAACTGGTCCCAAAACGCTCAGTTTTGGACCCTTCTGAATGATTAACTATGAACACATAGTCCAAACATTGCTCATTCATCATTCTGTGTTTGTTTCCAGAGTCCAAGGTGCAGAATTGGCCTGAAAAATCACAGAAAGAGACTCATTTTGATGATGTAAGAAACCAAAACACCCCTTATATGGTTGCACACAGATCCCCCATTCCTTTATTTGGAATAGAAGAAATGCCTAGCAATTTCAAGTATTAGAGGGCAAAATAGGCTGCATCTCCATCCAAAATAAACAGCGAGATTCCCAGTTCCAGATTTCAGGCAGCTTTTGCATAACAGAATATTTAGTTCACTGCACATTTCACTCTGTTGACACAAAGTGACTTCTGTTTAATCTTGCATTAAATGTCTACCATCTATACTAGGATGAATCAGCGTGACATCACGACGACAAAAAAGCACCACCCTGGAAATGCAGAACCGCAGCATGAGTTGTGCCAAACAAACGTTAATATCTCAAAAACTAATACATCTGATCACATCGCTTATATATATATTTGTTTTTCAATATTTTATTTTACGTTTTCACAACATAAACATAACATGTGGCGGGTGGTTTTGGTCTTTGCAGACCTCAGCCTCTTGCCGAGGGGAAGTGCTGGAAAGAGCTTGTGGCCAGGATGGGAGGGGTCGGCCATGATTTTACGCATCACGATGATTCTACTGAAAGACAACAAACAATAATAGGCTATTGAATTATCATCCACTCCAGCCCTAAATCAAGCAAGTAGTAACGGATGTTAGCCTACTAGTAGCCTACCTTCTGAATTATATGGGCAACAGATTAGTAGGCATATCAATCACGGAGCAGGTTACAGAAATAGACAGTAACCTGGTCAGCAGCCCTCTGATCTCTACATCAAACTTCCCTTTAGCATCCATATTTACTTGAAAAGCACATGTCATAAACACTTTGGAAGAAGGACTTGCCACAGCATGTGAATGAGTTACATTACATTACCTATGAGGAAAGCACGCTCGTGCATGCAAATAGAGTCTGTCAAGAATGCATTGCCGTCGCTCTACCTGGCCCCACCTCCACCTGGTCGCTAGATACCAGCGCCCCGCATCCCTTTGTTTTGAGAGCGAACAGTGCATTTGCAATTTACACAGATCCTGGCTTAGCACTGGTGGAAGCCGGAAGTCGCCGGACGGCGTCCGTGGCAGAAAGTAGGCTAGTTGACCCAAAACTATAATCTACATATTTATTGCAGATTATATAGGCTACTCACTATCTAATATTCACCTCGCTCATAAAAAATATATATGTACGTTTTATTTCCCCCTCCTTATGTGCGTAGGTGGGGCGGCGCCCTGGCACCCTCTAGTGGCCGGCCGCCACTGCACCTATCACATAATGGTGAGACAGAAGGATATATCTTGTGTAGCCTATGCTTGGAGTAATGAAGACGGTGAGCAACTTTAAATTGGATCAGTTGATGTCTGCTATTAACTGAGCAGAGCTGGACCACAGACAGATTCCTGTCCCATATGATTTCAGACAGATCAACACCAAGTTCCTCCTGCCACGACTCTCTGATCCTCTCAGTGGGGGCCTTAATGCAATCGTCGAACAAACACACAAACTTAGATATAAGATGTCTGGAGTTGGGAGGGCTTAACAAAACCTAAAAAAAAGCACATTCATCTGGGAGAACTTCAAAATTGTGAATCTTGGATCGGACATAATGTCTAGCTTGTATATATCTACATCGCTTATATTTTGACATTCTGAGTGAGAGCAGAAGTAGCTCAAGGGTCTGATGTATAATATATGCATGTCCTGACTCATGTTAAAGTTGTGTGAAGTGTCGCAGTTTTTAAAATGAAGTGAATTTAGTAAAAAGCACAGCCTGCTGGAGTGAGACACTCAAGGCTGGCTCCATAGGGTCCCATTATAAAGTTGCCCCCAGTAAGTTCTTTGTTTACCAACACTGATCCCTCGTATGGTCCACATATTGTCAGTTCTTCCCTCTGGAATGCTGGGGTGTGTTCAGACACATTACATTGTGAGAGATGCCGGGGAGCACCTAGTTATGCCAGGAGGCAGAGCAGAGGCTGAGTGAGAGTCGAAAATGGAAAGGAGCTGGCATTTTCCCAGAGGACAGCTGATAAACCCCTTTTGGCAGGAAAGGCCTCGCAAATGAGCGCATTCCTTGTTAACCCTGTAAGGCTATTTTTACCACTGAGGGGTGTGTTGAGCCGGCGTCTTTTGTTCACCCTGCAGCGTGAAGCAGGAAGTGCCGCTTTGCATCGTGGCCCCTCTAGGAGTCTGTCTCTCGTCAACCATCCCACCATCCGTCCTCCAGCGTCGAGGTCTGCTCTTACACAACTCAACACATCTTCGCCTCTCTGACAAAATGAACTCCATGACCCCAGCTGCACGCTTCACAGTAGAGCAAATAGGAAGGAATATTTCATGATCAAACTAGGAATCCAGATTAGAAGAAGTTGGAGGCATTCCCAGGCAATGTGCAAAATCTCTGACTGAACATTAAAGGCGAACTCCTCAGTCAAAGGCATGTTTGCTGTGTGTGTGTGTGTGTGTGTGTGTGTGTGTGTGTGTGTGTGTGTGTGTGTGTTTTTTTTTTCAAGGGACATTCCACCGGTCAAAAAGCCCCTTTCCACTGTCCCCAGGAGGTGAAAGGCCCCCGGCGCCCCGTCGTCTTCCTGTTAGCCCGCCCAGATTCCCATCAAGCGTCGGGTGGCGTTTGAGGCATTCCTGGAAGCGAGTGCGATGAGGATTAGCGGGAGACCCTGGCTGATGCCGGTGGGCTGGTGGGAACGACCTCGCCTGTCACCGCGCATCGGCGCGACCCCGTCCTCGCTCTATCCGAGCTAGGGATGCACGATATCCTGGAATGACGATATTTTCCAATAATTTTGGCCAATTGTTGATGCCGAAACCGATGTGTGCACATTTTTCCCTCTGAGAACAAACAGAGAATTAACACATTATTATACCTATACCTATAGATGCAGACATAAATACAATGCTTTTTTCGAAATGTAAACATTCACTCGGCGAAACAAGAAAACTACTTCAACTTAGGTTATTATGTAAAACATGTAATATTTTAATTTAAAACAAAAACTGTAAGATTCCTCCTACTTAAAGGAGAATTTCGTTTTTTTTTAACCTGGAGCCCTCTCCTCACATTAATTATTATCTGACGACTCACCCAGTGTTTTTTTTTTGTGGTTTTTTATTATATTTTATTTTCAGTTTTTCAGAACAACATATGAACAAGACAAACAGGCTCAGACACAGAACGGAAAAAACAAAAACAAACAAACAAACAACAAAAAATAAAAATAAATACACATTTTCAACATTCAGTGCTACCAGTCGTGTAAGGTGCTTATATTTTTGCAAGAGGTACATTATTGTGCTCATCCGTCTCCCGCAACCTCAACAAGGTAGGCTAGAAACAGGCCCCAAATGGCAAAGAATTTCTTTAGTGAGTCGGTCCTCAGGAACCTAATCCTCTCCATCCGTATAACAGAGGTCATTTCCATCAGCCACAATTGAAAAGAAGGCGAAGTAGAAGACTTCCATTCCCTCAAGATTAGTTTTTTGGCAACAATTGTCCCCTGCGTCAGAGATTGCTGCACAGTTGTGGGGAAGTTTTCCAGCGGTATTTACAGGGATCCCATTTCCTCCTTTCGGGTCAGTGTCACCAACTCTCGTCAAGTCCCGTGAGACTTTCCTGCCAGCTGGCCTGTGGACTGACTTGAGGAGAGTTGGTGACACTGACCCGAAATGAGGAAATGGGATCCCTGGAAATACCGCTGGAAATAGCCCGGGGGAGATTGGCAGTCTGATGTTTATTTATATATACAGTATATAATGACTATATGGGTCGAAAATGGGAATAAAACTGTCTATTTAAATGGACGAACAGCACGCTGCCATGTGGCCCCGACGGAGCTCAATTCTAGGACTGGCATGGACATTGGACACTATTGATCTCCAAACAACGCGTAGGAGGCACAAAAATGCTGTGGAGAACACTGAGTGAGTCGTCAGATAATAATTAATGTGAGGAGAGGGCTCCAGGTTAAAAAAAAACGAAATTCTCCTTTAAACAGGCTTGGATGCTGCTCTCCCTGGGTTAGGGTTAGCATCATCATGTTAAAGTCTAGGTGAACCCGTTCGTCACGTGCATCTGAGTCCGTTTCAGACTGAAAACAAATTGAGAGGCGGACCATATTATTTGATTTGACAATTCTGAGGACTGGCTTTGGCATTGGCCAATCCTGGCGTGTTCCACCCCCAGATCGGGTGGGATTCAGCGTGTTGTCGTGCTACGCGAGTGGGATCCGCGGAGTACCAGGCAGCCAGGCTGCTTCGTGCGGAGCGAGTGGACAATCCGATGCATGGGTGCTGCCCGCCTGGAAACTCAGAGAGATGACCCCTGACAGCCAGGGAGGCTGTCAGGCTCGGAGGCGCGCGCCATTATCGTTATAAATGTAAATAATATTCCTGGAATGCGTGTTTTAACGAGCCAGTAACATTTCTTTGCATTCTTAGAGATTATAGTTTTTGTTTTTTGTTCATGTTTCTAACAATTGGCCAAGTTAGTAGTTAGTTTATGGGATAGGAATTCTGCCAGATGACAGGCACTAGGCGCCATTTTCTCTTTCTTTTGGGAGAGAAAATTATCCTGAAATGAAGATTTGATTGACAGCTGCATGTCGTGATATGATTGGTTGAAATGGGGTAGAAATTTGATAGTACTAGGTAGGGATGTCACGATACTAGAATTTCCACTTCGATACCGATACCCAGGAAAATATCGATACTCGGTACCATTTTCGATACCACGCGGCGAGATGACAACACATCAAGAGGCATAAGAAATAAACAAAGACTGATGGACAGACAGATGCACGCTTCTCCATAATCTAAGCCTGATAAAACTCATTACAAACTTTGACCTGACAGCAGATTACACCTGCTCTCGTCATCAGCCTATCATAACACAGCAAATTACACCTGCTCTAGTCATCAGCCTATCAGAATACTTTGAACTTGTTGAAGCAAAAGATACCCACCAATGACAGGACGGGAGAAATCAGTGGTATGTTTGATTTTTCATTAAGAGAAAGCACTGCTGATATTGATACAGTTGCAAATGAGTATTGTATCCGTTTCAAATTTTTTGTATTGATACTTATCGATACTATCGATACCTGTTGCAAATGAGTATTGTATCCGTTTAAAATTTTTAGTATTGACTTTTATCAATACTATCGATACTTTTGACAACCCTAGTACTAGGTGACGTCAGCAAACTGTACATTACTGTTATCAATGAAATCTTGAAAAATGAACTTTTGATGTGAAAAAGTGTGAAAAACAAAATAAATTAGACTTTTGTGATTTTGTTTGCATACATTATTAAATAGGTGCACTGCATACCCAGTTATTATGCCTCCGCCGGCGAAGCCAGGCCGAAGGCATTATGGATCCGGGTTGTCCGTCCGTACGTACGTACGGCCGGCCGTCCGTACGGATGTCCGTCCGTACGGATGTTTGTTAACGCCATATCTGAGGAACGCCTTGACGGAATTTCATCAGATTCGCCTTAAACATTCACTTAGGCTCAAGGATGATCTGATTAGATTTTGGTGGTCAAAGGTCAAAGGTCAAGGTCACTGTGACCTCTCGAACGCCATTTTCAAGCTTGTTAACGCGATATCTGAGGAACGCCTGGACGGAATTTCATCAGATTCGCCTTAAACATTCACTTAGGCTCAAGGATGATCTGATTAGATTTTGGTGGTCAAAGGTCAAAGGTCAAGGTCACTGTGACCTCTCGAACGCCATTTTCAAGCTTGTTAACGCGATATCTGAGGAACGCCTGGACGGAATTTCATCAGATTCGCCTTAAACATTCACTTAGGCTCAAGGATGATCTGATTAGATTTTGGTGGTCAAAGGTCAAAGGTCAAGGTCACTGTGACCTCTCGAACGCCATTTTCAAGCTTGTTAACGCGATATCTGAGGAACGCCTGGACGGAATTTCATCAGATTCGCCTTAAACATTCACTTAGGCTCAAGGATGATCTGATTAGATTTTGGTGGTCAAAGGTCAAAGGTCAAGGTCACTGTGACCTCTCGAACGCCATTTTCAAGCTTGTTAACGCCATATCTGAGGAACGCCTGGACGGAATTTCATCAGATTCGCCTTAAACATTCACTTAGGCTCAAGGATGAACTGATTCCATTTTGGTTATCAAAGGTCAAAGGTCAAGGTCACAGTGACCTAACAAATGCCATTTTCAAGCTCGGTAACGCCATATCTCAGTAACACATTGACTAAATTTCTTCACATTTGGCTCAAATATCCAATTCTGCACAGAAACGCCTTGATGCAATTTCTTCCAATTTGGCTCCAACATCCACTTGGACTCAAGAATGAACTAATGGCGGAGGCATAAGTCCGCCTTGCGGTCGTTCTAGTTTGAGCTAAAAGAAAATAAAAGTCATTTTAGGGTTCAGCTCGACTTTAAACAGGCTTGGATGCTGCTCTCCCTGGGTTAGGGTTAGCATCATCATGTTAAACAGGCTTGGATGCTGCTCTCCCTGGGTTGGGTTAGGGTTAGCATCATCATGTTATGCTGCTCTCCCTGGGTTAGGGTTAGCAATGCATCATCATGTTATCGGCCTGTCAGAACGGCCTGATCTAGGGCACACAGAGTACGAGGGGCCACAGCGGCTATAGAATGGCAGTGTGGGAGTGTCTCACTTCAACCCCCCTTCTGCCTTCTCCCCTTCAAAACAAGCATGGGTGCGAACCAGGGAAAGACGTTTTTAAAAGCCTGTCGCTTATTTTATAGCTTTAGTTTTAGTTTCTCTCTTGTATTTCTGTTTGTTCTTCTGCTATTTTACTGTTTCCTCCTGGTCGCTTTCAGTTGTATAGCGGAGCCGTGTGGTTGAAATATTTCCTGCTGCTGATTCATATAAAAAGGCAAGCTTTCCATCGACAAACTAACTGAAAAGATTTGTATTGTGAATAACTTACAGATACAGCCTCTTACTTTTGAGAGAGAGAGAGAGAGAGAGAGAGAGAGTGAAGACAAAAGAAAAAATAATAAGAGACAAGATAGTGAAACAGACAGAGTAGAGCTGTGTGTGTGTGTGTGTGTGTGTGTGTGTGTGTGTGTGTGTGTGTGTGTGCGTGCGTGCGCGCGTGCCTGCCTGCCTGCCTGCGTGCGTGCGTGATTGGCCAGCTGCAGCGTGACTGATTGCATTCTCCCAAAGTAGGATCACCCTGAACTTTCTCACCGTGTACGACTGCTGCGTGTTTTTCACGCAGCTCCCTGCTGCACCCGATGTCAGAGCCTAACACACTACCAATGAATGGAGCGCGGGGCTGTGTGAATCCAGCCTACTGATTTAATATTTGATTTGTCTGTCAGAGCCTGGACGAGCTGGACGACGATGACGGAGGAGAGAAGAAGGAGAGGAAGCAGGAGGAGGAGCTGGTTCAGGCCAACACGTTCCAGAATGAGGCCATGATTGCCGAACCCGGCGCCGCACACTTAACGGTAAGAAGCGGGTTACATGATTCTGTCATAGGATTTCTCTTTTCATCCTCTTCATGCGATCCTCCTAGGTTCCTCTACCTTCTCCTTGAGCAGAAATACACATTGATGAAGCCGAGAGTAGAATAGGATATTCCCCGCTATGGAGTCTAGACACTAGTGATGCGCGGGTCAGGGTTTTTTAAGACCCGCACCAACCCAACCCATCGTCGGAGCCAGTCCGCCCAGCCAGCCCGTTAAAATATGAAATCTGAATCTGAAAATGCCGACCCCAACACAAGCCAACCCAGCAGCCTGCAAATGGCCAATTTAATGTAATATGTATCCTGGCTCAGGATGAACACCGCAGAGATCTCCAAGGTGTCCAAACTCTGTCTCTCTCCCCCTATCTCTCTCTTTCTCTTTCTCTCTCACACACAGACACATATACACACACGTGTTTGCGCGACAGTTTTACTGCTGCAGGCGTTGTGCGGCTGCTTCTTTCATGTCGTTAGGACTAGGAGTTCTTTCTGCCTTGTCAGCGTTACAAACTCTAAATAGCTATTATCAGACTTTCTTCAATTAAAATCCAAGGTCTTCAAAAGGAGGTAGCAGGTATAGGCCTACAGAAATTGTTCTTATATTTTCCGATATTTTTTAATTAAGGAGCGTTCACACCGAGATATTTATTTTTCGCTCTGTCGCTCAAGTCAACCCTTTGGAATCGCTCTGTCGCTCTGTTTAAATCGCTCATCAACAGGCACACGAAATGACGGACATGTGGGGGATATAACGTTACGCAATGTCATGCTGTTTGTCCACTACGAGCCACCGTCATTGTTTACAAGCTAAGCCTATCAGCGTGCTCCTAATGCGAGCTGCATACCGGTAGTACAGACTTCACTTCATGTCAGCTGTCAGCCTGTCAATGCAGTTTGTTGCCACACAATAAACCAGCGGTTTGTTCCAAGCCAGAGTGATCCTTGACTCGCTCTCACACGGCAGCCAATCAGCATTGAACAGCGAGCGACTGATGCCAGCGTATTTTCACTGGAGTTGGAATATTTCATCTTGAGCGACGAGCGTATTTTCTCCCTGTCGCTCTGTCTCTGCCGCTCGGACGCCCAGCGATTATTCTCCCAGGCGAATATACGCTCAATCGCTCGTTTGCATTGACTTTGTATGTAAACTCGACGCCAGCGACAAACTTTAATAGGTCGGTGTGAACGCCCCTTTAGCCTACAGTACCTCATGCGCTCTCAATTGGTCACGTTGCAATAACGTTGACAAATAGATCACAGTCCTGTAGACTATGTTGATAGTTACCATAGCAACCAGCCGCCCCGTCATGCATTGGGAGACTCGCTAGGAATGCTGGGTACTAGGAAGTGGAACCGTGATGGTCACCTGTCTGTCGCTAGCTGAGAGCTATTAATAAAAGTAAACCTGTTGCACAGTAAGTCAACTGTCTGAGATTATTCCATCACATCTACATGGTGTCAGAAGTCAGCCTATATGCACGATGGCTCAGGGACTTTCGACACATCACCAGCAGCCCTCACTACCCCCAGTCAAATGGGCTCGCTGAGAGGGCTGTGCGCTCTGCCAAACACATGCTGGAGAAATGTGCACGTGACGGCACAGACATCGACGCAGCTCTCCTCAACCTCCGCAACACACCAAGGGATGGGCTGCCATCGCCGGCTCAACGCCTTCTTTCTCGGCGCACAAAGACGTGCATTCCCATGACCAAGGCCATGTATGTGCCCGAGGCGCAGACACAGGTGCAGATGGCGCTGTCACGGGCCAGACAGAGAGGAAAGGCTCACTACGACAAATCAGCCAGGCCGCTGTCTCCCCTACACACAGGGCAAACAGTGAGAATGCAGACAGCAAGAGGCCACGACAGGCTGGCGACGGTGCTAGGAGGAGCACCACAACCAAACAGCTACCAGGTCCAGGCTGGGGATGCTACGTACATAAGAAACAGACGCCATCTTCTCCAGACACCCGAGAATTACGACCCCTCCTCTGAAGTAGAGGACCCGCCTACTGCCATCACAACCCCACCGGACCCCCAGCCTGACGCTGCTGAGCCAGGAGTGATGCAGGCTGGAGCACCTCTTGTCGTCACTCGCTCAGGGCGAGTGTCAAAACCCAACTCTTTCCACAGAGACTACACCACATAGACATGGACTTTTGACATGGACTGTTCTACACACACGCTGTGGATTGTTTTGCTCTGGGACAGTTTGGGACAGTAAAAAAAAAAAAAAAAAAAAAATGTATGACTTGTACTTTGCCTTGTCTAAATTGTTTATTTCCCAGATGCTTGATCACACATTGTTTTGGCTCTCTTGTTTTAGGTAGTTGCGTTTCAAGGTAGAACATGTGATGTGGCTGTTATGCATAATGTGCATGATGTTCTTTATATAGACAGTGTACCTACTAACTGCTACACAGTATCCACTCCAGCATTAAGAAGGGGGATGTAGACTATGTTGATAGTTACCATAGCAACCAGCCGCCCCGTCATGCATTGGGAGACTCGCTAGGAATGCTGGGTACTAGGAAGTGGAACCGTGATGGTCACCTGTCTGTCGCTAGCTGAGAGCTATTAATAAAAGTAAACCTGTTGCACAGTAAGTCAACTGTCTGAGATTATTCCATCACATCTACAAGTCCATTAACAGAAAATTTGCGGGGGGATTCATTTATGGACACTTCAAATAATAATTACAGTGAATAATCCTTCCAAAATGTTTGTTTTGAGAGCACATAGGCTACCTCATTTGAAGCGTTTCTTTACTCCACCATGTAGGCTATAGAGAGTACAGCAGGTGTAGTCTGCTTCAGACTCGCAGACTCGCCTTGTCTGTCTGACTGTGTACGTGTGCATCTGATGTGTGTGTGTGTGTGTGTGTGTGTGTGTGTGTGTGTGTGTGTGTGTGTGTGTGTGTGTGCGTGCGCGCGCGCGCGTGTGTGTGTGTGTGTGTGTGTGTGTGTGTGTGAGTGTGTGTGTGTGTGAGAGAGTTCACGTCTTTAATAAAGGGTTAGTCTGCGACTCTGTGTGTTTCACTTCTCTAACTCTAAGTTACTTAATAATGTTGCTTTGTCACATTCTGAGCCTATCCCGCCCGCACCCACGATATTTTCAGAATTTGCCAACCCAGACCGCCTGCGGGGCGGGCCAGCCCGCGGGACCCTGTGGGTTTTGGGTAGCCCGCACATCACTACTAGACACTGGTGGTGCTGAGAATGAGAGGACTCTGAGATCTTGATGGATGAGAAGATGAGCAGGCTTCTGGAATTTCAGACATGGGCGTTGAAGTGATGAACTGGAGGTGAATGGGGTGGAGGAGGGTCGCAGCAAATCGCACTGAAATGACAGCAGACAGAGAGCACAAGAGAGGAGAACTTAAAATTGAAACTTGACAGCTAAAGCGTAGTTGCTGAATAGGAAGATGTGGCTAGCTCTGATTGGTTTAGCAAGAGTGTTAACGCACGCACCGAAACAGCTGATAGGAAGCGGGAAGAGTGAGTGAGAGGAATGAATGAATAAATGAGATGCATATGGTAAATGGCCTGCATTTATATAGCTCTGAGTAGGTACATTCACCCATTTACACAGACATGCATACATCGATGGCGGCAAGCTACCACGCAAGGGGCTGGCACAGCCATCAGGTGCAAATTGGGGTTCATTATCTTGCCCAAGGACACCCTTGGACTCTTTTATCCAAATCCATTAGTGGACGACCCACTCTACCTCCTGAGCCAGAGCCGCCCTGCATAGATAGTCTTCCTGTCTGAACCTACGCTAAGCTTCATGTAGGCCTGTGCCGCAGTAATCTCTCGAGACAGACTTTCGACTTGCATCGAAAATCTGTCGGCAGGCTCCGTCAAAAGAGTTGTAACAGCGCTCGCACACATGCTGCACTGCTTTACCTGATCAAAATGAAGTGAACGTGACCGGTGTGTTGTCAACACTTACCATTTTCAGCGTATAGCAAGTTGCTACTTGCTACTAGCAACGAGCTAGAGTTGTTATTGTTGTTTCATCGCGATGGACGGATTTGAGAGCGACACGCAGGGCGCGGAAAAGAAATCATTAATGAACAGAGCCGGTCGGTTGGAGCCAATGGCAGAGCTTGCAGGGAGCGGAAAGGGATTTTCTTCCGCTGCCGAGCGCGCCTCTTGAGTTCCTGTTGCACCGCATTGAAACGGGGCTGCCCTCAGAGGTTAGAGGGAAAAATATATATATATTTTTTTGTTTAACCGATGGGTTCCCAGATTGGTGCCGCAGTGATGCAAAAACAAAATGGTGTCTGGGCATTTCATTATCACTGTGTAATGTGTTAAAGGAAAAATCCACTCTCAAATGCTTTCACACTGTTACAGCTACTGGTGATCTGTCATACATGATATGTCTGGGCCCATTTTGTTGTTTTGTGGTGTGATTTTCTTATTCCTGCAGATAAGATTTATTTATAGTGACGTCAATATATTTCGAGTGCAGATACAATGGAGTTCAGCAGGAGAACAGTTGTTTCTAGACTCACTATTTTGCACTGAAGTCATACAGGGAAACATTCATTGCAAAGGGCAGAGAGATCGATTCTACACCAACAGCAGCCTCAATAGACCTGAATGCAGTGCAGCCACAAGCTATGATGTGTTTTTTTCTGTTCTCAACTGGGGGAAAAAAACAATCACTGTCGCTCTCTGCATCTATGGTAAATGGTAAATGGCCTGCATTTATGTAGTGCCTTATCCAAAGCCTAGGTACATTCACTCATGGATGGCAGAAAGCTACCACGCAGGGTGCTGGTGCAAACATCGGGAGCAATTTGGGGTTCAGTATCTTGCCCAAGGACACTTCGACATGCGGACTGTCACTGGACTGTAGAAGACGGGGATCGAACCACCGACCTCTTTTATCCAAAGCGATTAGTGGACGACCCACCCTAACTCCTGAGCCACAGCCGCCACATATAACCTAAACCTGAATGCAAGTCCAGGGCCCCGTTCCAATACCCATACTTGTACTTCTTTCTTGTAGTATGTACTGCCGCTGCCCTCACAAAGTATGGATTGTAGTGTGCAGCATGCATGCAAAATGCATACTATTGGGACACACTACATCTGTCGTCACGTGAGCTTCCTGAACTCCGACCTCTTGCTCACTTCCGCCGACGTCCGCAGCGCCACATTTGAGTTTTTTGTTTTTTTTTCTCCAATAAACAAAGTCTGGCAGTAACAAACAGTACATTATACAAAAAATTCAGACTAAACATTTACAAAATTGGAACAGACAATCAAATAAACAAAATAAAATAAATAAAGCAAAAACATTAAGTCAGAGATCTAAATAGGAATCAAGATATGCATGTTTTGGTACACACCATGCTTGTTTGTTTTTAACATATTTCAAGGCTTTCTTAAAGTTAATTATCTCATTCATGAACACGCAGCTCAGTCAGTGCGACGTAACTCCAGTAGGTGGCGGTAATGCACAAAAGGTTGTTTGCCAACCGCCATAAAACATTAGAAGAAGAAGAAGAAGACATAACTTCCTGCTGCGCAAGGATTGTGGGGAAGTTTGGCTGAAGCAGCATGCATCGATGCATACTCCGAAATAGGAGCTGATGTAGTACAACATCCTGGTACTCTTGGCATACTGCATCTGACATACTATGTATTGGGACATACTAAATCTTTTTTTGCCTACTAAATAGTATGGAAGTATGGGTATTGGAACGGGGCCCAGGCCTACCTCTGGCAGGTGTTGAAAGGCATTCTGGGAAATGTAGGAAATCACTAGCTGAAGTTGAAATACATGAGGCAGGTTGAGGCAAAGTGGGTCCACCAAAAACGTAAATTACAATACCATAATAAAATAATACAATGAAATAATACAGTAAAAATAACTTCTGGAATGCAGTGAACGTCATACATTGATGATAAATAGTAGTAGAATAATGGAGGGTGGATTTCCCTTTAACAGCAAAGCAGTCTCTTCTGAGCATATACAATTGCACCTCAGCTCTGCAAGTAAGACCTCCAAAGTGAAGAGTCGCATTAATCAAACCTTGAAGCCAGCATTAGGATCGGCTTTCTGAACTACTGTCTGGTTCTCATCTGTGTGAATGAGGGGCTATTGATATATTATCTACCAAATGAGTCTTTTAATCTTGGCAAGTAATACTGTGTTTATTCAATAAATCTGAACCCGTGCAGAGACTGTCTACTGCTCCTGCTCCAAATAAGTGAGGTGTCTGTAGAGTGAGCATATAAATGAATTAATGAAAATGAAACCAAATCAGAAATGACAAGCTTGTAATGTGAGTGTCTCACCTTTAAAGAGAGCAGTAATTTATATTCAAAAGTGCAGTGCAAAGGTTTCCAGTAAGAAACTTAGCACAGGGCATCCGGGTAGGGCGGCGGTAGATTGATTCCCGGACCTACCAGCACGGGGGTCGCAGGTTTGAGCCCCCGTGTTACCTCCGGCTTGGTCAGGCGTCCATACAGCCACAGTCGGCAGGTGGGAAGCCGGATTATGAGTTATTATGAGTCCTGGTCGCTGCACTAGTGCCTACTCTGGTCAGTCGGGGCACCTGTTCTGGGGGAGGGGAACTGGGGGGAATATCGTGATCCTCCCATGCACTACGTCCTGCCAGTGAAAGTCCTCGCTGTCAGGTGAAAATAAGCAGCTGGTGTCTGCACATGTATTGGAGGAACTTTGCATGTGGTAGTCTACAACTCTCCCCAGATCGGCAGAGGGGGTGGAGCAACAACCAGGACAGCAGGGGGAATTGGTCAAGTACAATTAGGGAGAAAATGGGAGAATAAATCCGGGTAAAAAAGATATAGAAAGTATCTTAACAACTACTCAAACCTCCATTCTGTTTTAGTATTTCTGTAAGAATTCAGCTGACACGAAAATGACCATTTAAGAGAAACCAAAAAATACACATGTACTGTAAATGGCTTTGGCCCCACGTTCACTTCTGCGGATGCAGCTAACAGTCGCTTTCCAGATGGATCGGCTGTTATGCATCAGCAGGCTTATTTTGTGCCGGGCTGCAGCCGTCTAAGGGCTGTTTACACCCAACAACTTGTGTATGAAATATGACACAAACAGCGTACTAACAGGAAGAGTGTGACAGCACCTGCTGAGACGTGGCCTGAAAAGAGGATCAAGCAAGGCAGTTCACCATCTACACCAAATCGTCTGCATAAACAAACAGCGAGTCGGCGACATTTCTTCAGCCTTTCCGCATATCCATCCATTTAGAGCGCAGGTTGCAGTCTCTGTCCATCATTTCAAATGGAATGTGTCCATTCATGCCCGCTGTTTCTATTCTTAGCATCACAGCACAGGGCCCAATGCAGACCAGATGTGGCTATGCAGATGCTAACCATTAGATGTCCCACTGTCACTCATGCAGAACTGACATTCACATGGTGCTGCTGTGCCAGCCATCGCCTTAACCGGAGCTCATAAAGCAGTGGACGGGGAGGGATAGAGAGAAGGAGGAGACAGTTTGGCCAGTGAGAGATAGAGAGAAGGAGGAGACAGTTTGGCCAGTGAGAGATAGAGAGAAGGAGGAGACAGTTTGGCCAGTGAGAGATAGAGAGAAGGAGGAGACAGTTTGGCCAGTGAGAGATAGAGAGAAGGAGGAGAGACACTTTGGTCAGTGGATTTACTACAGAGCTGTCAGTTAGACATCTGTAAAGACGGAGCATTCCAGAAATGTGCCGTTTCTCTCGGGGGGCCGTTTATCACAGAGAGACAAGCAATTGCCATGTCGGGCCCGTTATGATGTACAGCCAGGCCGAGGGCGAGCCGGGCCTCTTCGCTGGTATCAAGATATCTCGAGTGGAGACGTGGAAAGTTCTGAAGAGAAAAGTGCACTTCAGTTCAACTGTTCAGGGCGGTGCTGGTAACTATCTCCCCAGACCTCAACCCACTTCCCAACCAAAACACACCATAACTCCTCTGTTTTAAGATAGCTGCTGCAGAGATCATGGAAGCTCTGTCAAGGATCTTGGAATATAAAATGTTTGTAAAGGTAATTTTGTTGCGTGTGTGTGTGTGTGTGTGTGTGTGTGTGTGTGTGTGTGTGTGTGTGTGTGTGTGCGTGCGTACGTGCGTACGTGCCTGCGTGTCTGTCTTTTGGACTTTGTACTTGTCCTGGCCACATCCTACATACTTCATACACATTACACACACATCTACCAGGACACCTTTATCAGGGATGGCAGGTCACAGAGAGGCCCTCGCCTCTGCAGGCATGTGGTCCTGGTTATCAGGCCTTACCTCCCTTTGGTATGCGAGTCCGACATGGAAACCTGTTTCCACCATCCAGCAGGGGGAACCGTATTGAACATTCCTGGGAATGATCTGCTTTTCATGTGACGCCAAGTCCACACCAGAGTGGTCCAGCCAGGTCTCTCATTCTCTTTCTCTCTGTCTCTCTCTCTCTCTCTCTCTCTCGCACACAAACACATAGCGATGATGACAATCACCATCCAACACTTTTTAACAAGGCTCATTTGCATGTTTAATTAACACCTTTCAGTCAGAAAAAGGGTGATTATGCAGAGCATCTTGTCTGAACAGCAGGGAAATGTTCACTGCTCACCACATGGCATTCAGCAGCGACAACAGCTCCTCTGCTCCTCGCAGCACACTCAATTTCATCTTACTTGAAACAATCATCAGATGATCATTGATCAGATTCTCACCTCTTTTTTTTCTTGTCCAAAGAGACACCCAGCGCGCATCAGCCAAGCTTGGAACAGAAGAGGAGTCCTGGTGCTCAACAGTGAGGAACATATATAGAAAAAGGTTTTACCTGGGCATGTAGCCTACCCAAAGTAAGAAGACTGGAGCACTCTTAGTCTGCACGTTCTTTTTATTTAGGGACTGACTGACGTTTCGACAGATAAACTGTCTTCCTCAGAGTCAAAAAGTTTTTGACTCTGAGAGAGTGCTCCAGTCTTCTTACTTTGGGTAGGCTACATGCCCAGGTAAAACCTTTTTCTCTTTTTTTTCTTCTCTACTTCTGATTGTAGTCCATGCAGACATTTGATTGGCCAATAGTGCTGACAAAACTATTTTCTAAAATCACCATGACGAGGGAAAGCAGGAAACCAAATAGGTGCAACGTGGGTGATGATTTCACATACTGTACTTGACCCTGTGACAGTGAAGGTCCGGGCGGGGCCTGCGACTGCTTTCTGCCTCATTTCACTGGTTGGTGTCTTTGCCCCTTGTTTTTTTAAATGCCAATCATGTTCACTTATTTGAAGCATCTCTCTCTTGACCTGACAGAATGCCTGCAGTAAAAGGCCGTTCTTTATCGGCTTTGCACAGAGAGATAGCCAGACCGCTGGGCCATTTGGCAGCTGGACGGGAATGCTCAAAAGACTGCCTTTTTTCAGACTTTAAGATGGCACTCCTTAAGAGATTTTCACAATTTAATGGGCTGTCAAGTCAAAATCATAAAGAGATCATGATAAAGCCATACTTTTCTTTTCGAGATTGGTTTATCTGGGATTTGAACATCTGCACGGAATATACAAAGTGCCTTACCCACAGGTGTAGCAGTTACTACAGCTAATGGGGATTGTAATAAACTAACACACACACACACACACACACACACACACACACACACACACACACACACACACACACACACACACACACTTCATGGCCATCTTAAATCAAAAAAGGAAACAGATATGAATAAACTGTACTTTGACCTCAACAAATCTGCCATTTAATGCACTAACCACTTCTAATATCAGCCTCCCATTTGGCCCATAGCTAATGATAGTATCAATGGGGGATCAACCTCTCCACCAAGATTTACAGACACACACCTGGGCGTTATCAGTCATTGATACAGTGCTTGTTTGACTCGTGATATACCTCTGTCTGTATCTCTCAGGTCTGTATACCTCTGTCTGTATCTCTCAGGTCTGTAGTGATATACCTCTGTCTGTCTGTATCTCTCAGGTCTGTATACCTCTGTCTGTATCTCTCAGGTCTGTATACCTCTGTCTGTATCTCTCAGGTCTGTAGTGATATACCTCTGTCTGTCTGTATCTCTCAGGTCTGTAGTGATATACCTCTGTCTGTATATCTCAGGTCTGTAGTGATATACCTCTGTCTGTCTGTATCTCTCAGGTCTGTAGTGATATACCTCTGTCTGTATCTCTCAGGTCTGTAGTGATATACCTCTGTCTGTCTGTCTGTATCTCTCAGGTCTGTAGTGATATACATCTGTCTGTATCTCTCAGGTCTGTAGTGATATACCTCTGTCTGTATCTCTCAGGTCTGTAGTGATATACCTCTGTCTGTATCTCTCAGGTCTGTAGTGATATACCTCTGTCTGTATCTCTCAGGTCTGTAGTGATATACCTCTGTCTGTATCTCTCAGGTCTGTAGTGATATACCTCTGTCTGTATCTCTCAGGTCTGTAGTGATATACCTCTGTCTGTATCTCTCAGGTCTGTAGTGATATACCTCTGTCTGTATCTCTCAGGTCTGTAGTGATATACCTCTGTCTGTATCTCTCAGGTCTGTAGTGATATACCTCTGTCTGTATCTCTCATGTCTGTAGTGATATACTGTACCTCTGTCTGTATCTCTCAGGTCTGTAGTGATATACCTCTGTCTGTATCTCTCAGGTCTGTAGTGATATACCTCTGTCTGTATCTCTCAGGTCTGTAGTGATATACCTCTGTCTGTATCTCTCAGGTCTGTAGTGATATACCTCTGTCTGTATCTCTCAGGTCTGTAGTGATATACCTCTGTCTGTATCTCTCAGGTCTGTAGTGATATACCTCTGTCTGTATCTCTCAGGTCTGTAGTGATATACCTCTGTCTGTATCTCTCAGGTCTGTAGTGATATACCTCTGTCTGTATCTCTCAGGTCTGTAGTGATATACCTCTGTCTGTATCTCTCAGGTCTGTAGTGATATACCTCTGTCTGTATCTCTCATGTCTGTAGTGATATACTGTACCTCTGTCTGTATCTCTCAGGTCTGTAGTGATATACCTCTGTCTGTATCTCTCAGGTCTGTAGTGATATACCTCTGTCTGTATCTCTCAGGTCTGTAGTGATATACCTCTGTCTGTATCTCTCAGGTCTGTAGTGATATACCTCTGTCTGTATCTCTCAGGTCTGTAGTGATATACCTCTGTCTGTATCTCTCAGGTCTGTAGTGATATACCTCTGTCTGTATCTCTCAGGTCTGTAGTGATATACCTCTGTCTGTATCTCTCAGGTCTGTAGTGATATACCTCTGTGCTCTGTCTGTATCTCTCAGGTCTGTAGTGATATACCTCTGTCTGTATCTCTCAGGTCTGTAGTGATATACCTCTGTGCTCTGTCTGTATCTCTCGGGTCTGTAGCGGGGCTTAGGAGCTGTCAGCACAGCTCAAGCATGATAAATAAAGTAGCATAGTCCTGCATTGTGTGCGGTGAAGTAGTCTCACACAGATTGCATTGACCTTGTCTCACGGATTCACATCGTAGGCGGAAGGCACGCGCTCCGAAGCACGGCCAAAAAGATGCACTAGTAATGTGGCAAATTAAATCTGGGATGCTTTCTGTAAACACGGCAGTATTTCAATGTCAGATTGTGGCCTGTGCGGCGGCCACGGAGGAGTGATATTGTGTTGCTTATCAGTGTATCCTCAGAGTCCCTCGGTGCTGGAAGGAAGTCAGACTACATTATTAAAATCTATCTGTGATACCGCACCTTGTACCATCCATCCTATTAGGAGTTTGTTTGTTGCATCCATCATCCATCCATCCCATCCTCTATTTCAAAATCATAACTATATGATTCACAATCAATCGAAATATAGATGCTGAAGCTAAAAACAAGACAAGTAGTTACTAGTTCACTACCTACTCCACGCCATTCGTGTTGAGTTTATTGACTGCTAGAAGATGCTATAGGTGTAAGTTAATTTATATGAATATATTTTCTACAGTGACAGAGCCAAAGCAACTTACTTGTAGCTTGTGTTTTATGTGTCCCTGTAGCTCTTCCCATACCAACAGGCAGGAAAATCATCATTTAAACATATAAATAAGCCTAAATAAGGTATTCTTAATGGGTACTATCACATACCTGCTACTGAACCAAAAGCAATCAGCATTATGCAACACTGAGGAAGTTTCCATTGGTCAAGGCCGAGGGCCAATAAAAAGCCACATGAGGTCAGTACAACCGTCAGTTAGAAGCCCACTTGAGCCAACACTTGGCTGAGATTTTTATGTGCGAGTAATAAATTCACTTCAAGCAAGCTTTTCGGAGTAACAGTTCACTTCAAAATATGCAAAATGAGACATCACTATTGTCTGTCAGCAAAATAAAATATATTGTGTAATATTGCACTGTATAAATCAACACAGTTCGAGCATAAATATACAGTGCCATTTTAAACAGACACTTGTTGATCAAGTTGCCCTTTTTCAAACATCTCACAAACTTCATACCGGCCCAACCAGCCAATGAATATACAGTATGGGGGGGAATGCATCTGTGAAATGAATGTTATTTGAGAATCATTCTTGCTAGGGGCGTCTGGGTAGTGTAGAGGTAAAAGCACTCGCCTACCAGCGCAGAGATCTGGGTTCAATTCCTGGCAGCAGTACTTCCGGCTTGGTCAGACGTTCCTACAGACACAATTGGCCATGTCTGCAGGTGGGAAGCCGGTGGGGTATGAGTCCTGGTCGCTGCACTAGTGCCTCCTCTGGTTGGTCAGGGCGCCTGTTCGGGGGGGAGGGAAACTGGGAGGAATAGCGTGATCCTCCCACACGCTACGTCCTGCCAGTGAAATACCTCGCTGTCAGGTGAAAAGAAGTGGCTGGTGACTGCACATGTAGCAGAGGAAGCATGTGTTAGTCTACAAGAGAGGGGAGAGGGGGTGGAGCAACGACCGGAACAGCAGGGGGGAATTGACAAAGTACAATCTATCTGTCTGTCTATCTATCTATCTATCTATCTATCTATCTATATATATATATATATATACATACATTTGGCAATGTGGACTCTGTTTGTTTCAAGAATTTTGTCCGGCCACAGCTATAGGTTGAGGCCACATCTCGTCATAGACACTGGTTTAGCTGCCTCAGCCTGGCTGGGGGCGTGGTCAGGGTGGGGTAAATTCCCCCATTCTATCCATTCAGCAAAGTTAGAATTTAGCTGATAGCCCAGCCCAGGCAGACACGATCGGGGATTTAACCACCGCAGTAAACGCACATCTGAGCAGACGTCTTGTGTTCTGCTCTAGAACCCCCAAACATGTAGTTTAGAGCCGCAGCACCGTCTTTTGGTGAGTCAGCCCATGAGATATATGGGCGGTTTTACCCCACTTGCGCGCCAGCCGTTTAACATTTTGTGGGCGTTCCCAGACATGCCAGTCCGCATGTCTGGGAACGCCCACAAAATGACATGCGGACTGTCTCTATGCCGGTTTACGTGCGATCGGGGAGAAACTTTCAGGAAGTGTAAAGAGCACCCGTGCAGGTGACCTGACGGAGCCGGATTTTTTAATTAGGGCAGATTAATTGCAATAAGGATGTTGCCCAAAGGCTGAGGCTATAGTTCAGTGATAATGTCATCAGTGATGTCATCAGTGATGATGTTATCAGTGATGATGTCATCCGTATGAGGCTATAGAAGTGATGGGAGTATAAGTAGGTAGAATCGGGGAGGAACCAGATAGAGACGATGGCTTCCACCCCTGGTCTGTGCGGGTGACCTGACGGAGCTGGATTTTTTAATTAGGTGATTGCCCTAATTGTCATCAGTGATGCCATCCCTGATGATGTCATCAGTGATGTCATAAGAGCATGTGAGCCAATACAGCGGACGAGCTACAGGGCGGGTGAGGGAGCAAATGAGCCCGCACAGCGGTTGAGCTCCAGGGCGCTGCATATGCAAGCTGCAGGGCCAGCTCAGTGAGCCCGCGCAGCGGGCGAGCCTAGGAATCGAGCGCGCGTAGCGCACGAGATGCCTAGTTCGGAGAAAATAAGGGGAAATTCAGAAAAAAAAACGATAAAAAAAAATCTTGCTTTTTGGGGTTGATGACTGCACATACTGTATCGCAGTGTGCGCATTGGGGTTGGAAAAGTCTTGCTTCTTCTCCTAGCCCCTGGTGACGTTCTGACCCTGACATCATGTTGTTTTGGTCCATGGTCCACTTTCACCTCAGAAAGTAATGAATCCAGTGGTGCCGCTGAGCCCGGGATATGAGACTTGGGCTCATACAGTGTGTGTCAGAGTCAAAGTGTGGAGCTCTCTGTTTTTGTTTGACGCCTACAGAACTGCTTTCCAGGCTAATTGTGGATTCAGCCCTCCTGACCCTTCGGTTCCTTCCTATTATACTGGTCCACGATAGACCGAGAACAAACACATTTACATATAGACAGCATTCTCATCAGCTCTATAGTGCGAGGGGTATTGACAGAGTGAGTGCTGACGGCTCTGCTGGGGGAACGTCTGATATATCTGCTATGCATACTTTCAAATCTCAATATGACCTCACCCTTTCTTCCCTGTTTTTCTATTTTCTCACATCCTCCTCCGAGTGTTTTCTCTGGGACAGTGATGTGAGACATTGGCCTTCCCAGTAAGCCTTTATAAGGCTATTCTGTCTGTAACCCCTGACACTAGCAGCTTGGTGCCTACGACAGACTTTCATTTTCTAAAAGTCTCTGACACAAACGGCTACATGGCTATTCTGCTCTGTATCAACCTGCATGGGCTTTGTGTGTTATAAAGGCCAAATCTAGAATTTGAGTATGGCGCCATCTGTATGCCTAAGATTGAATTCTTGACATGAAGACAATTTGTGGAGGAGGATTGAACAGTGCGGCCTTGGCAGCTGCTGCATTATATGAAAGCCTAGAAACTGCCAGATTCCAAAGCGAAATGTATAAAGTGTACTTGAAATCCAGGTGTTGCTTGAGCCAGGTCTGCTGCCAGATCAGTGTACGGCCCTTCCGAGCACGCTCTCCTCTCCTCCATCTTAGTAAATGTGCCCGGGCCCGAGCCAGGGGAGAGGGGAGGGGAGGGAGTCCAGCCGCAGCTCTGGTCTGGATGGCGGTAATGTATGAGATGTCAGTGAGGCACGCTAAGAGTAGGACGCTTCCCTACGCCCGCTAAAGCTCGGCTCCCACTGATAGATGGCAGCAGAGCTGAGGCTCCTCAATCAAACCTGCGAGCCTTCACTGCACAAGACCTTAGGAGAGAGCAGATACGTATTCGTCTCACAGTGCGTGTTGTGACACACACCTCATTTTTTCCATGGAAATGCTATTTGACCAAAGGCGATTTGACTGCAGCATCACTGCGCTATAGACCTAAACAACCTTTAGATCATACCATAATGGGAAAAGATGATAAACACACACCTCGTGTTACAAAACAAGATTGCCTTCCACAACTCGGGGCTATAGGGCTCTGAAATGCAACAACGCTCATCTATATATCAGTTCAGCAGCTGCGGTTCAGGAACGTTCATACACAACCCGGGGTCTTTCTATAAATGCAACTCCTGATAAATTTCTCTTATCCTGTAGACAGACTTTTTTCTGTTGTTTTTCGTCATTGCTGAACCCACACAACCCAGTATGAGCATTTTGTGTTCTTCAGTTTGCACGGCCCACAAAGGATGACCCTCCCACCCCAACTAAAAACTCATTCTGATACGCATGACCCCCCCCACACACACACACACACACCACCCCAGCTAAAAACTCATTCTGATTCTGGTTTTTCTCTTCAATATTCAGGTGTGAGAGTTGAATATCCCTCGGAGCACCGCTGATGCAATTTAGATTCTTGACTTATTGTTATTGGACTGGAGGCTTTCCTTTTCTCATGTGTTGCTTTCCTTTGTCTTTCCAGGATACTCCAAGATCCGGGGGAGGCCATCACAAGAGGTGAGACTCTTTTTTTTTAAATCCTATACTATCCTAAGAGTGTAGCTTACCAAGTCAAGTCAAGTCAAGTTTATTTGTATAGCACATTTCATACACAGAGGCAATTCAAAGTGCTTCACATAAAATGGTTGACAGGAAAATAAAAGAATAAAAGAAGAGAATAAAATGGACATTTAAAAGCATACCAAGCATACCAAGTAACGTGGTGAGCGACGGAGCAGAGTCCAGCAAGAGAAACAGCAGTTTGAGTCATTAAATATGATAGCAGATTATGCTTCTTCCCTAAGCATGGTTTTTTTGTTTTTGACAGTTGTGCTTTGAGCAGCGGTTGATTGTGCGCCATCTGGACCTTATTTTGCTCACACCATCACTTTGCCCTGGTAGGTCTCTTGCTGGCAGGTAGCGCACTTCAACAAAATGATTTCTTTTGAAATGTCCAGAGTCATTGTGGGGTTCAGCCCGGGCGAGATTGCTTTGGTGTTTGTCAAGGGGCTCTCGGACTCTTTCTTCCCAACAACAACCAGGCAGGTCGATGTTTGGGCAGACAGAGAGCTCCTTCTGGCTAGATTTACCCCAAACTGAGATGTTTTGTTTTCGGGTTTTTCCCCCCAGTTATTATTATTGTAGATTATTGCGGCCGAGTTGAGTTCACCAGCTGACACTCTCAATCTGCCCGTGTAATTATGGCTGCCGCGCCAATCGGCTGGCCCGGCCACACTTGGATGCTCTGCAGCTCTGCAGCAGATCGCCTGCCAGGTGGGCCGCGCAGCACGAGATGGCTGACAGAGCGACTGTGTACATACATGTCTCTCTCTTTCTCTTTCTCTTTCTCTCTGTGATTTACACTTTCTCCCTCTCTGCCCACCCTTTGTCTTTCTCTCTCTTTCTCTCTTGTTTTCTTTTCTTTCTCTCCCCTCGTACTATTTTGTATGATCAAGTCATGGTCAGCTGCAGCCACAATACATGGCATTCTATCTTGTATGGGGATAACGTCACACCAAAATCTAGCAGTTTAGTGTTGGCTTGCTGATTGCCACACATAGATACCGGGTAGCTTCAGCATAGCTGAAGATGTTTTATGATGAAACCAGTCTGACAAACCTGTCTTTATTTTGTCACACGTCATCCACACAGCACATGCATGCAGCCACACACAGAGCATGGGTCTCTGCTTTCTTTAACCCAGACAAGGCATGTTCTTCCTCCGAGGAGCAGCCAGGAGCAGTGGGCACCTGCAGCGTACAGCGCCCGGGGGCCATCTTTGTCATCGTCGTTGCTGGTCAGGCGGCGATCTTCTTGCATGTTTTTAGCAGGCGGTTCATATTGGAGGAAACCCCAGGGGAGCACTAACCTGACATTGCCAGATGGGGGCGGTATCTTGTGGGATTTTAGATCTCGCGAGAGAATCCAGCTTGCTTGCAAGGTTAGGGGAACACGGGGAGAACATGCAAACACAGAAAGACCTAACTTTGGGTTGTTTTAGTAAATTCAGCATAAAAATGATCCACAAATGACCTTAATATCTCAACTTCTAAGTGGTTCACACCTCCACAATGTGTTTTTGTGTGGAAATAAGATGCAAAGCAGTTCTAAAAGTTGGACTTTTATTGAAATTATGTCCAGATTGGACATTGGCTCCTCCTAATGATTCATAAAAAAAGATCTTAAAATGGGAAGTGTATTGTTAGTCCCGCCCTCTTCCCCCTCAGGTCAAGTTCTCGCCTTAACACTCTTGTCACTCATCTTGATGTGCTGCCCACAAATCGGCAATAAAAAAGAAAGCAACACTCCCAACCCGCCATTTAGCTGTGGCATCCTATCCTTTCTCCCTTCTGTCTTCCATTGTTGTTGGCGTTTGCAGATAAAAGATATTTCTGTACAGAGGCAGCTACTGCAGCTAGAGTGCTACTCAGATGGTTGAATACTGTTTGTGCTTTCCAATGCAGGTGCGTTATTACAATGTTACAATACAACGTTATTCCACGTCATCACTTCAGCTCGCTCATTGCTCTCAGTGTTCCAGGTCGCTATAGAGAGCCCCAGGGATGACGTATTTTTGTAGTCAGAACGCGGAAGTCCCGGACTTCCTGGTTCTTCACTGTTTCTGTCTATGGGATTTTTGAATGGGTTTTCGCCGCGATGCTTCAAATAAGGTCTCTGGGCAACGCAAGCTTAATCAAATGCGAACCAGTGTTCAGCCGGATAATCTTCACACGAGGACCACTTTCATGAGTTTTGAAGCGTAAATGTGAGCCCTAGAAGTAAAAAGCTTGTGCTAAGCTAATCCAGAACTACACACAGTGTCGCATAGGCTTCCCCGTCACGTCACCACTCAACCTGGACTGTTGTTGACTGTGTGCGCTGCTGTGCACTGATTACCCCGGGCTGAACCAGGTGAGGGAAAGAGAATTTCCGTGTTCGTCCTTTGAAGTGATGACGTTATTGACGTATAATATCCCCGTCGACTCAACAGTGTAGTCTCATTTAGCCGTTTGCTAGCTAGCCGCCCTTTTAACGGCACGTAAAAGCTTCAAAACTCATAAAAGTGGTCCTCATGTGTGAAGATGATATTACTAAACACTGGTTCGCTCTTGATTAAGCTTACGTTGCCCAGAGACCTTATTAGAAGCATCGTTCCAAAAACCCATTGAAAAATCCCATAGGCGAAAACAGTGAAGAACCAGGAGTGTTAGCATCGATGATTTCCGGACTCGTTCCTGTGGCTCTCTATTGGCTCTCTATTGGCTCTCCTGTCTCTGCTTCCTCCTCCCCACCTGCTGTGGCTCCCGGGAGCGGCTGATTGGCTGAGTCTCCTCCTCTCCCAGGCCTCACACCACAGGGTGCTAATGGGCCGCGGTGTGATATTTAGCATGGAGGACATGGATGTTTAGGCTGGGCTTCAACACATGCTGGGCACCCTTGAGGATCTGTGTGTTGTGTTTGTGTATATGTGTGCGTGCCTACAGGGAGATACCGCTCGACCAAATGCATGGCCATGCACACACAGTGCACACAGTGTGGTGTTGTTGTCAAGGCCTCCTTTCGGGGTCGTTGTGATGAGTGGATATATCTGTTTGTTATTGGAAGTCACGCTGTGTGTGTGCGCGTGTGTGTGTCTGTGTGTGTGTGTGTGCGTGCGTGCGTGCGTGCGTGTGTGTGTGTGTGCACGTGTACGTTGCATGTACGCTCACGTAAAGCACGTGCCTGTAATGGAGGAGTAGCCTTGAAGAGCCACCATGAGAGAGACAAATGAAATGCACTTTATCTTGGTGTGGGCAAGTGCCAATGAGAGCGTTTCAAGGACTTTCCTCCTTAATCACAATGCGCAAAGGGGCCGCCGCAACGTTTGTCGCTGTGGAAGAATGAGGTAAAATACACTGTGGGTTCTGTCAAATGTATGTCAGCTACAGCAGAAACAGGAGGAAAGGTACAGTGGCCTCACCAGAGAGAAGAGTCATGGTTGAGTTGAATGAGACGTAGATGGAGGGAAGACTCCACTACTGTTTGAAGTATGGGGGTGTATTGCTGCAGTTCACCACCATTCTTTAAATCTGTCTAGCACCGCGGACCTGGGTTCAATTCCCAGCAGTACTTCCAGGGCGGCTGTAGCTCAGGAGGTAGAGCAGGTCGTCCACTAATTGCTTTGGATAAAAGAGGTCGGTGGTTCGATTCCCACCTCCCCCAGTCTGCATGTCAAAGTGTCCTTGGGCAAGATACTGAACCACAAATTGCTCCCGATGGTGTGCCAGCACCCTGCGTGGTAGCCTGCCACCATCGGTGTATGAATGGGTGAATGTACCTACTGATTGTAAAGCGCTATATAAATGCAGGCCATTTACCATTTACCATTTTACATTCCCACAGACACCATTGGCAGTGTCTGTGGGCGGGAAGCCGGTGGGGTGTGTCCTGGTCGCTGCACCAGCGCCTCCTCTGGTTGGATGGGGCGGCTGTTCGGGAGAAGGGGGGGGCAGGCGGCTGGGGACCGGGGGGAATAGTGTGATCCTCCCAGGTGCTACGTGCAGGGGGAATTGGCCAAGTCCAATTTAGGGATGGGCATCGAATTTCGAATTTTCGAATAATCGTTGTTATTATCAAGGTCGACTTTTATTATTGAAAGTCGAAATTTGATTTTTTTTTTTTTTTTTTTTTTTTTTTTTGTGAAATGTTGCATTGTCTCCCCTGATTCTAAGTATAGTCGAATTGCTTGGTTTGAGCAAGTAAAACAATTTTTATAAGCATTTTAAGCAAGGTTTATGGAAAAATGAATGGCGGATGAAATCCCATGAAGAGGGATAGGGCCAGAGGGGGTGACTTTGGCACCCCTTTGGCACTGAGACCTGAGCCTACTGAATATTTAATGAACCACTCATGATTGTCAAAACTGTTTTTTATTTTCGAAAATGTCAATGTCATGTAACATGTTCTTTACTTCAGTGGTGCAATGCTTGTTTGAGCTAAAAATCCACAGCAGAAGCTTTTTCTATTAATTAATAAAGCCTTAGATTTAGAATCAGGGGAGACAATGCAACATTTCACTCACAAAAAAAAACAAAAAAACATTTTTTTTTTTTTTTTTTTGAATTTCGATTAACACATTCACTGCCAGCCTTTTTTTTTTACTGTAGGTAGGTTCTGCCAGAGGTTTTTTTTGAGGATTCTGGCTCATTTTACAAGAGCCGAGGATTATTTTCTGCTTGGACTTTGTGAACACAAAGTTCACAAAAGTACTAATAGAATGTGTGCTTTCTCTGTCTAAAAGAGTTAGTTTGTAGAGTTAGTAGTTATGTAGATATTAGCCGTTGAGTACAGCATGGTTTCAGCGTCTGAGAGTGAAAGCTGAGATAATCGCAGTTTTGTGAAATTCAATCAAACAGGCAGAACAGTCACTTTAACCATTTATTTTTGGCATCAGTCAGAGATCAGACATCTAAACAATATAGTTCTGAACGCCCTCTCCTTCAAACTCCTCCCTCCGTGGGCGTGTCTGGTGGCTTTCAGCGTGGTGGTCACAAGCGAGTGTTCCGCTGCTGCTGCTGCTGCTGCGAGTTTGAGCAGCCTCCCTCCCTGGCAGCGAGTGTGGATAGGGCTCACTTGTTTCTTGGGTTTGAGAGCTTTGATGAAGCTTTGTGCGATTCTAGGCTTTATGCTGCGTGTTTCAAAGTGTGTTTTCCACCCAGTCTATTTTTGGAATCCCCCACCGCCAGCTCCCAGCGCGATAATGCGCGAAAGTGAAAGCGTTTTCGCCAATCCATTTTACAGTAGAGAGAATGGTTTCCTCGCCCGTTACCCTACAGTTTTGGCTCTGCTTTTCCTAGTGTGGAGAGCACTGTCGCCACTTAGTGGGTCCGTGGAATGGGTTGTACACGTTCGCTGACTCCAATATTTTTATAGGAGACGTGGGGAGCGTTGATCCACGTCCCACCGTCAATTTTTTTTTTTTTTTTTTAAGCCGAGATATCTCGTCATTGGCAGTGAACCGTTGGATTCTGTAAGCCGAGATATCTCGTCAATGGCAGTGAACGTGTTAAAAGTCGACTTTGGCCAGCGAATTTCGAATAGTGTTTTTGCTAGAAATGCCCATCCCTAGTCCAATTGTGGAGAAAATGTGGAAAGAAATTAAAACTTGATAAAAAGTCTGTAATGTAGTCCATGTAATGCAGTTGTTTTACCCCCTCCGACACTGACAAGCGCTAGATTGACTCACAACGGTGTTATATTTGTCCATTGTCTCACCTGCAGAAATGTGTCGACAGCCCTCTTCTGAAGCCCAGAGGCTCCCTCATCATTTGATTCCCTGGGAGATTTAAAAACTTGGCACATAGGGAGCCAGCAACTCATTCCAAGTTTCTACGACAATAATTGTTGAAATAAAGTCGTCAAGAAAATAAATTCCACATGAATATTCTTTCCCAGCTGCCCCCAGAGTCCATCTCTCCAAACAGTGAGTAGGAGATAAGGTTAATGTCCCTCGCCGGCTGCATACAAAAACCTCTGGAACATTTCCCCCCCCCCCCTCCATCAGCTGAGGAATAAGCATGCTGAAGTATAGTGCTATTCTTGAAGCTTGGTGAGACCTGATCAAAATCCTTTTTGTACCAGTCTTGCAAACCCCTGACAGGCATTCTCCACGAATGTGGTAAAAAGGCAAGGGGCTGTTAATAATGCACGCCTCATTGAAAGATACTCCCCCACCTGTTCTTTTGATGATGGGATGTGTCACGCCATTCAAGCTTCATTATGTGCCTATGACTCACAGCTTCAAACAGCCTCGGTCTGAATGGGCTGTCGGACCGTTTGACCGGCAGCCATTTTCTCCACATATAAGACTTTGTTAACTTTTTCTTCTTGTTGATTGTTGAACTTGTTGATTGTGTTCAGTCGTTATAGTTGCACTATTTGTGTGTGTGTGTGTGTGTGTGTGTGTGTGTGTGTGTGTGTATGTGTGTGTGTGTGTGTGTGTGTGTGTGTGCGCGCGCGTGTGTGTGTGTGTGTGTGGCAGCTCCACAGGCCCAGGGTCTGAGGAGGACGCGGGGGGGAACAGCAGACCCCGACACACCCGTCACGGTAGAGACGGCGCCACGGCAGCTGGAGGTCTGGAGAGGAGGATGGAGGAACTGGAAAAGGTACTTCTGCTGAACCCTCTGTGGTTCACTTTGCATGTGCTGCCTGATGGAGTGGTAAAATAATAAGGAGGGTGAACTATGACCTCCAGTCGGTCATCGTCATAAGGAAAGTGGCTACCAATAGAAACACAAATCAATTTGATTTCTTCCCTTTCCTCATATAATTTACTTTTATTTAATTTAGTTTGATACTACTTAAAAGGGGATAAATAAATAAATTAATAAATTAATTAAATTTCAAAGGGGTCCCTTGACAACTCAGCTCAATGTAGCTGAATGAAAATTGGTTCATTGGGTACCCACAAGTCTCCCCTTTACAGATAAGGTAGTATTTCTCACAGCCTAGCATTCATAGCTTGTGGATTGATTTCTTCTGTTGTTGCTCATCACATTTTGTCTCAACAAAATTTGTTGAGAGTTAGGCATGCAAATACTTCTTATGAGTAAGGGGGAGAAAATGTTGACAATCTTTTTGCCAAAATGTTTTTGTATGTGGATGGATTATTAATGTCCCTTCTGCCCAAGTTCACATGCTCGGTTAATGAAATAAAAAATATATAATATAAATAAACATATAGGGACATACATCATCTTAGTCTTGTGTGTTGATCAGAGTTGTGATTAAAGGGTTGGGTGGCCCCCGGAAGATTTTCAGATTTCAAAGTGGGCCGTGGTATTCTAAAGTTTGGGAACCCCTGATGTATAGTATGAATTTGTGTCATAAACATTAATGCCAGCGTATGAAGGTGGATAAACTATAATAATCCCTAAGCACCTGTGCTAGATACAATCACAGAGGAAAACAGCAGCTTTATTATTCACGTCTACTGTCAGCAGCAAACTCCTATCCACTCCTAAACGTTCCCTGTTAGCGTGTTGAGTGTCAGAAGAGCCGGCGAGGGCATGAAGGTATCCAGGCCGGCTGAGTTACAGTGGCTCGTTGTTGGAAAAAGACAAACTTTCCTCTTTGATTCGTTTCTGACGTCTCCGACTGGAAGCTGCAGCTCGGCCCCCGACACAAATATCTCCTTCCGTGTTCTTGAAGACAGGTGACCTTTCGCTGCCATCTTTCCATCCCTCCTACACATCTCCCGACTCAAAACGTCACCCGGCCCCGTGCCTTTTGAAAAACTTATTTTTAATAGAAAGTACCACCGTGACCCCGGCGACCCTCGAGCACAGCGTTTCTGTCAGTCAAAGAACTAGGAACGTCGTCAAAATCCCATTTATTTTCGCCAGTGTGTACATTATCCGAGAGAAATGTTTGTTCTACACTCCCTGAGAGGAGATTTTCCGGGATTTAACAGCGGCAGAACCTACAATCCCCTTAATGAATAAGATTAATACAGTTTCAGTGTACATTTATGGAAGCTACTTATGAACAAAAGCCTCATTATGCTTCCTGCCTTCTCGCTGCTCGATTGGTTTCTATGGAAACAATTTCATGCGTATCTGCAGTAGAAAGAAACTGACGGCGGGAACGTGGAATTCCTGGCACCAACCGACTCGGGGCATAAACACAAACATGCAACCTGAACATATGTGCATGTCAACCTTTTGTGTTCGTCCACGCAACTCTCTCTCTCAGCCTCCCCCCCTCCCTCTTTCTCTCCCTCCCGCCCTCCCTCTCTCTCCCCCCTCTCTCTGTACAACAACAGCCATGTATTTCCCTGTAGTTGTTGGCAGAGGAGGAACTCACTGGCCTTCACCCAAGTGCATTATAGGTGGGAATCACAGAGTAACTCACCATGCGATACTATCGCGATTCATTGGCTGCCCACAATAATGATGGTATCATGATACAGCAATTATCTGATACTCAAAACATTGTAAGACAATTCATCTACAATACATCATGATATATGTTATGATATACATACATATGATATACTCTTCTTGCTGTCACAGAGGCCCTTCACACTGGTAAGGCCTCATCCCTCTCCTCTGTCCTTGTCCTCCTTGACCTGTCTGCTGCCTTCGATACAGTCAACCACCAAATCCTTCTTTCCACTCTGTCTGACCTCGGCATTTCAGGTTCTGCACTCTCCTGGTTTGCTTCCTATCTCTCTACCCGCTCATACCAGGTCTTATGGAGAGGGTCCCTCTCCAGATTCTGCCCTCTTACCACCGGTGTCCCCCAGGGCTCAGTCCTGGGCCCCTTACTTTTCCTTCTCTATATCAGATATCTTGCCTATGTGATCTCTTCCCATGGCTTTTCTTATCACTGCTATGCTGATGACACCCAGCTTTTCCTTTCCTTCCCCCCCTCCGACACTCAAATCGAGGCTCGCATCTCTGCATGCCTCAAAGACATTGGCGACTGGATGTCTGCCCACCCCCTCAAGCTCAACCTTGGTAAGACAGAGCTACTCTTCCTCCCAGGGAAAGACTGCCCTCTCGCAGATCTCTCCATCTCCATTGACAACACCACTGTACTTCCCTCCCAAACAGCTAAGAACCTTGGGGTGATCCTTGACAACCAGCTGTCTTGCTCAGCCAACATAGCTGCGACAGCACGCTCCTGTAGGTTCACCCTCTACAACATCCGCAAAATCCGTCCCTTTCTCACAAGAGAAGCGACTCAACTCCTGGTCCAGTCACTTATCATCTCTCGCCTGGACTACTGCAACGTGCTCCTGGCCGGCCTACCTGCCACCGACATCCGACCGCTTCAGCTCATTCAGAACGATGCAGCCCGTCTGGTATTCAACCAACCCAAATTCTCTCATGTCACCCCCCTCTTCCAGGACCTCCACGGGCTTCCCATCTCGGCTCGCATCAAATTCAAGACACTGGTAATGGCCTACAGGGCAGTACACCAGTCAGCTCCCCTGTACCTGCAATCTATGGTCAGGTTCCAAACCTCTCAGCGCTCCCTTCGCTCCTCCACCAGTGCAGGTCGCCTTGCCCCTCCTTCGCTACGGGGGCTTAAGAGTCGCTCATCCCGATCTTGACTCTTCTCGTCCCTGGCACCTCAATGGTGGAACGAGCTTCCACCTTCGGTCAGGACTGCTGAATCACTGCCGATCTTTCGGAAAAGACTAAAGACACACCTTTTCAGGCTCCATCTGGGCCCTTCTTGATCTAACTTCTTTCTCTCTCTTTCTAAAAAAAAAAAAAAAACTAACCTTAACTAAACTTGTACCACTGTTCCTTCAGAATTTGTAGTTGTCATAGACTGTGCTCCATAGTTGATTGCTCTATTGCTGACAAAAATGTGTTATTGTAAGTCGCTTTGGATAAAAGCGTCTGCCAAATGACGTAATGTAATGTAATGTATATATGTGTAGCTAAAGCAGAACAAAAACCCCTAAAAAGGCAAAAAGCAGGAATTATGTATTTATTCACTGCATTGTGGTGTCAGTTTCACAGAATTTGACAACTGAGATGAAACAATGTACAAAGTGTATAGAGTCTTAGCTTAGTGCCTCTTCAACATAAACACACACACAGAGACAAACAAACTGACTGATAGTAATATAGTACCCGAGACCAGTCTTTAACATAAACACACACAGAGACAAACAAACTGACTGATAGCAATATAGTACCCGAGACCAGTCTTTAACATAAACACACACAGAGACAAACAAACTGACTGATAGTAATATAGTACCCGAGACCAGTCTTTAACATAAACACACACAGAGACAAACAAACTGACTGATAGTAATATAGTACCCGAGACCAGTCTTTAACATAAACACACACAGAGACAAACAAACTGACTGATAGTAATATAGTACCCGAGACCAGTCTTTAACATAAACACACACAGAGACAAACGAGACCGATCTCAAGACCACATTTTGATGGTCTCGTCTCGGGCCAAGCCATTTGTATTTGATTAAAATTCTTACATAATGATTTATTTTGTTGTAGGGTCTCGTATTGATCTGGTTGGTCTTGGTCTTGGTCTGCCCCCCCAACCCCGGTCTTGGTCTTGACTCTGTCTCGAGACCGGTCTTGGTTTTGATGGTCTCGGTCTCGTCTCGGGCGAAGCCATTTGTATTTTGCAAAAATTCCTACATAATGATTTCTTTCGTTGTATGGTCTCGCATTGATCTGGTCTTGGTCTCGTTCTCCGTAAAATCTTTTCAATCTCCCTCCTCACTCCAAGCATCTTATCTCTAGATTTGTATGTCTGTTTGATAACTGCAACACAGCCTCTACTGAGAGGATTAGAGAAGCGTGGCAGGGGGAACTTGGTATTGATTTATCTGACATTATTTGGGAAAGGAGTCTGTCTGTGGTACAACTCTGCTCAGTTAATAGCAGACACCAGCTGATCCAGTTTAAAGGTGTTCACCATCTGCACTTTTCTAAGCATAAGTTGCACAGAATCTACCCTTCTGTCTCACCACTGTGTGGCAGGTGTCAGAGGGCACTCTTTCTAATGCTTTCTGGTTCTGCCCTTCACTGACAGGATTCTGGGCCAAAATATTTGACTGGTACTCTAAGGCCTACAAAATAATCCTTCAGCCGGAGGTAGTACTTCCTCTCTGAACTTCCCTACAGCTGTGCAACAGTCTCTAGGCTCTTTCACACACAGATCGCGCAAAATTGCAGTTCGAAAGGGCCGCAAAGCCAGCAGCCTCGCCACAGAAATTGCTTTCACACAGAGCCAAGCAGCACGGCCACATTCCTGTCCTGCGGTGTGCTTTCAGGTGAAAGCCACCGCTCCCGGATTGAAAGGCGATCTGAGGCATTTCCAGCTCCTCCTAGCCCAAATTAATATTTTCATAGGTTAGTGTAGCCTAGGCTACTGTATGATGAACGTGCACTCGTTAATTGCTACCGGCGCATGGTGGGCGGACTCGGCTTAATATCAAAACGGGCTCCGCCGCGGAGTGCATCTGCCGACTTTCTGGCAGCGAAGTGTTGCATGAATTGCATTCAAGGAAAGCCAACTTTATTTATACAACACATTTCATAGAAGTAAATTCACTGACTAAGCAGATTGATATGGTGTCACCTTGTGTAATTCATTCAACAACCAAACATCGCCGATGTATGCCAGCCAACGAGGTGCAGCTGTGCAGGTGCAGAAAACATGCAGCATGGTAACAAGGCTTTCAATATTCATCTGATCGACTTTATGGATGCATCATGCACCATCATGTAGCCTATTAGGTACAAGGCTAATTCTTATCTTTTGGTTCCATTTTTGTGTAAAGCAAATTATTCCCATTAAGTAGCCTAATTAGCGTCCGTACTCCGTTCTGAAAGACGACGCCCGCATATCAAACAGCTGCAGTCTGCATAACGTTCATCAAGGGAATAGTATAGGCTATAAATGCACATGACTACTTAACGTTAGTAGTTTTTGTAGGGAATGCACAAGTGGCTAGCTAGACAGATTGCAGTTCTGGAGCTGGTTTCCAGAGGGAATATCGTCAGACCAACTCGCCACAGACAGCTATAGTCCTCTGAAGCGTATTATTATATCCGTTAATTTTACCTAGGCTACTAATGTCAACATCGTTTGAGCATAAAGCCTATTGATGTTTACCCCTATCAAGCCTAACCTTCTTACAGGCACGGAGCATTCCTCCTGGCGCATCATTGTATAGGCTACCTTTTTTACTTTCACTGTCTTTCTTGCTGCATGAGGTGATTTCCCCTGTAATTTTTTTATGAAGCATTCGCACTGTTCCGGATTGCTGCTCCGACGCTTTCAAGTGGAGGCGGGTTACCTGGTAATCCGGCGCTGTGACAAGGTCTGCTGGCGGAAAGAAAGGCGTACAACAATTACCCAGCAACGCGCGTTCAGAACTTTCACATCGGAGGCGCGGATCCTATTTTCCGTGCATTTTTCGGCTTTCAAGGCCGGTGTGAAAGCGCCTTCTGACACTGGGGACAGTTGTTGCCAAAAAACTAATTTTGAAGGAATGGAAGTCCCCCTCTTCACCTCCTTTTCAATTGTGGTTGATGGACATGCTCTGTGTTATACGGATGGAGAGGCTGAGGTTCCTGAGAACCAACTCACTTGGAAAATTGACGATCTGGGACCCGTTTCTAGCCTACCTCGATGAGGTTAGGGGTGATGGGTGACTCGCCTGGCTGGTTTCTCATGGACCCCTTCGCGTGGGATCCCATGTTTTTCTTTTTTCTTTTAAGCACATATGCACCTTATGTTGCTGGTAGCACCACGTTGTGATATTGAATGTTGATTATGTTTGTATGTTTTTTCTTTCTTTTTTTTCCTGTGCCTGGGCCTGTTTGTTTTGTCTTGTTTGTGTACTGTTCTATTAAAAAATTTAAAATAAAATATATATTAAAAAGAAAATCTTTTCAATCTGTGCAAATGAACTTTACAGAAAACTAAAAACGCAAATAAATGTATGCAAAAAAACAAAAACAAAAAACAACACATTTCAGCCCTGCATAATCAACTTGCCAGTGTATCGATAATGTATGGCAGGAAGTATCACAATATATCAATATTTTCTCCCACCCCTATTGTAACATACAAAGATATACTGTAATTCTAATGACTATTGCTACTTAATTTGAGTAAACCATTAGTGAGTTCACTGGTGTTGGAAACTTAACTTAAAAAAATTACAAATAAAATAAAAAAATCTTTCAACTAATAGGCATTTGCAGCAGCAGTGCTCATTATCGACTAGGTCTTGACTCCTTTTAAAAACAGATGCTTTTATGTTTTAATGTTTTAATCAAAACATTTTGTTTTGTTTTTGTTTTAAATAAAGTAGCCTATACTTATTGTCACTCAGTAAAGTCAACTTTGGAACCAGCCAAGCTGTAGCGTAAGATAGTAGATTGATGCAGAAGACTAGTGCTTTTCAACTGTAGAACAGAGCTATTCCATGCAGTTTAGAAAATTCTCTATCATCTAACTGTTTTTGCAGTTTTGGTCCCTTACAGTAGGTGCCCTTTTTCTTTGGGGGGGGGGGGTATTTTTGCCTTTATTTAGATAGGACAGTAGGCAGACAGGAAAGGTGGGGAGAGAGAGAGATCGAAACCGCGTCGGTCGCGCGAAGGACCGAGCCTCCGTCGTACGCGTGCTACCAGGTGAGCCACCTTAGGTGCCTTTAGTTTCGTTTTGTTTATTAGGATCCCCATTAGCTGCAGCAAATGCTGTAGCTATTCTTACTGGCGTCCAACACATAAAAATATACAATACATAACATGTACAATATAATACATTACAACATAATAACGACTTAGCAAAATAAAACAATACACCGCACGGCGCACATACAGTACAGTTATTCAATTAATGTAAATTATATAAATGTCTTTTTAGTTGCCATTGCTCTTAATGTCGCTGGGTTCTTTATTCCATACCCACACAGTAACATTACATGCTTTTGCATTGCATCGCTTTGCTAACCAGCTAACCCTCTGCTGCTGTCAAACCCGGAACTAACTGACTACTCAGGACAGCAGCCATGTGATTGGCTTACAATGGGGAAGAATACCAATGTGATAGGCTTACAATGGAGGTGTGAGCTGATGAGACGCTATACCAGGGCTATTCAACTGGCGGCCCATGGGCCGAATCCGGCCCACCAATCAAGTCAGACCGGCCCGCGGATGAGTTCTAAAAAATAAAACTTGTTTTTTTCTTTCTTTTTTTTACCTCATTTTACACCCGACTGGTTGTTTTTCAGATGTGAACTAGCTAAACTGAACTAAACGAGTCAGATCCACTATAAATGTTTTTCAGGAGATGCTGTGATGTAGTTAATCAAGAAAGATGCATTATAAATGGTTTTTCAGGAGATGTGTGATGTAGGTTCTAAACAAGAAATATGGTTAAAATGTTTACAGTTTTTTCCCTTTCTTGCTGCACTATGTTACAATGCTGTGAGACGTAGCTAAACACAAAAGATGCAATATTAATAGTTTTTCATGAGATATTCAGTATTTAATACTGTGCTAGGTTCTAAACAAGAAAGAATGTTTACAGTTGTTTTCCTTTCCTGATGCACTATAAATGTTTACAATGCTGTGGTGTAGCTAAGAGATGTCAGAATTGACCAAATTATATTTCAAATGGCTGACATGTGTTAGATTATTTGATTAGATTAGTTTCAAATGTGTTTACTTTTGAGGCTTTAACACAGCTTTTGTTGCACAGAAATTAAGCACTTTTAAATGAAAATTAAGCTACTTTTGCAATGTAGTGAAATAAAAGTTTTGAAAATGTGGTGGCGCGTTGTGTCACATGTACATATAATGGGATTAATAGATCGGGGAATGGTCTGGCCCCGGCCCCTTAGGTTTCTGACAATGCGTCCTCCTGAACAATTTAGTTGAATAGCCCTGCGCTATGCTATTCGTTAAATGAGACCAGGAGGCAAACCGCTGATTATTCAATTGAAGCCCGGAAGTTTTTTTTTTGTTTTTTTTATTTAATTTTAAAATGTTCAGAACAATGAACAGACAAGTCAAACGAACATGCTCGGACACAGAAAAGAAAAGAAAAGAAAAAACATACATACAGTATATTATTGATATTCAATATTACGAGCCTCATAAGGTGCTTACGTGCTTGTGAGAGATATCGTGCCTGGGATCCCGCGCAAAGGGTCCATGAGAAACCAGCCAGGCGAGTCACCCGTCACCCCTAACCTCATCAAGGTATGCTAGAAATGGGTCCCAAATGGTTGAAATCTTTTTAAGTGAATTGGTCCTCAGGAACCTAAAGCTTAATTTATACTTATTATAAAGTGTCGCTCAGCACATGGTCGCAGACGAAAAAGAAAGTGTCGCTCATGGTGTTGCATTTATACTTCAGAGGACGTTCGCCTCGGTTCAACGGTCACGTGACACTCGAACGCTATAAGCAGACAGCCAAGAGAAGAGAGGGAATGGAATGCACAGTGAAACCATACATCAAGGACAGACAGGCTGATAAAAAATAGCGGGGCCACGTTCATTCATTTCAATCACGCGAAAACTAGCGGGTGGACCCCAACCAAAACAAGGAAGTCAAGCACATTTCACCAGGTAGCAGACACTGCTCGCCGACACTTGAAAGTGTCGACTCAAGTCCTCATTTCTGTCGGCGACCGTTTCAAAAGTGTCGGCAGACAAAGCATAAATTGAGCTTAAGTCTCTCCATCCGTATAACAGAGGTCATGTCCGTCAACCATAGTTGGAAAGAAGGTGAAGAGGAGGACTTCCATTCCTTGAGGATGAGTTTTTTGGCAACCTGTGTCAGAGAGACTGTTGCACAGCTGTTGGGAAGTTCAGAGAGGACTCAGAGCAGCCGAAGTTGGCGAGTTCTGCCTGAGTAGGCCTTAGAGTACCAGTCAAATATTTTGGCCCAGAATCCCGTTAGTGAAGGGCAGAACGAGAAGGCATGAGATAGTGGGCTCTATCGTTGCAGCCGCGCAGTTTCTAGGCCGAACGCCAGCCGCAGCGCAAAGCAGTGGGCGTGGAAAGGCGCACTTGATATCTTGGTATCGGCGCTAAACTCAGCCTCAACCATTATAACCACGCCTTTTAAGCGTAAAATTATGCATTGTCCGCTCATTGGAGAATTGCAGGGAAGAGACACACGCTTGCCTTTTAAGCTCCAATTCCTGGACAAATCCGGTAAAACCAGACAAAGCCAAGGGCTCCGCCGCCCCCCCCTCCCTTCATCCGGTCTGTCTATCTCCATATATAGGCTATTATTCCATATTATTATGCTTCTCAAACCAATAACTGCAGTTAAAATACTGCAAGCATGTAAATACGCTACACTATAGCAAGACCAAAGTGAAAATAATTTCTAAATGCATCTGATAGAAAAAAATATTGCCTATGGCTGGATGTCATGAGATTAGATGGCCAGAATGATATCGTTTTATCTCTCCTCCCCCACTGCACGATGCAACATCCTCTGAATGACACCTATCACTTTTACTGGATCTGATAACTTAATTCTATTTAATTTACAGGATTTTATTATTGAGTAATAGTATTTTATTTGGCCTATATATGCGTCCCCCCCACCCCCTGCCCACAGGCTCTGACAAATATGTTCATTCTCAATAAAATCTTCAGTAATCAATCAGAGGGGCTTTAAAAGCCAGATTGGCAGCAGCTGGCGCAGTGTGATCAATATGGCAGACCAAAACCGATCCACTAAATTCACAGCTGAGGAGAAGATGGTGCTGGCGAATCAGGTGATATATCTGTCCACCATTCATTTTGAATAGCTACAAAACAACTCTTTACTTAAGTTGTTTATTCATCTATCCATTCAGGTTCAAATGTACCATCGCGCACTGTTTGGGGAGGAGAATTACCCCGCCGACGCCCCGCGCCCAGCCGCCCCAGGTGGCCGTCTATGCGCTGCGCTTGTTCAGCACCTCGGACAGCTCCGCTGCCACAGACGGGGGAAACATTTGGAAATAATTATAACTTTCTATGCTTTGCACACAGAAAAAATAAATACAACAGACAATTCTGTAATGAATAGCTGTAATGAAGAGTGGGGTTTGAAGAAGCGCTACACAACAGTTGATCCAGTTTCTCTCTCTCTTTCTTTCTCTCTCCCTTTCTCTCACATTAAACGATATACATGCCTATAATGTCAATTATCTGAATGAAATAATAATACATATTAATTAGGAATATTAGTAATATTAGTAGCCTAGCTAATTTCGGGGGGGGGGGGGGGTAATAAAACGTAGAGCTATATTACACATAAATGGGGATTATTATGATAGCCTAAACTAAATTTATGAAACTGCATTACAGCTTCACCCAAAAAGCCTGAGAAGGGTTGCAATCTTATATTCTATTGTATTCTAAAGTATTTTTTTCTATATATTGTATTCTCCATTCACTTTCCTGTCCCCGGTGCACAGAATCCTGCTTTAGGCCAGCTTTTCAAAAGCGCAAAGCGCTAAAAGTCGGCCAGGTCGGAAGATGGCTGGAAGATAGTAGTACGCCGGTATTTAGCGCCGCCACGCCCACTTCGGCGCATTCAGGGACTCCGCCACGCCCATTCGGCCTAAAGCGCATTTGGCAGCCTAAAGCCTATTGCTATTTTCCCGAAACAGGCGCAAGGCACGTTTTTTTGCGTTTAAGGCCCGTTTTAGCGCCGAAGGCCTGTGGGAGAATAGGGACCACTGTGTGCCTGAAGCCCGGAAGTTGACAGGCTTATTTTGAGCGTGCAAACAGATGAAGGTGTGGAGAAATAAGAAGTGGACTGAGGAAGCATAAAAGTGCAGATCATAGTCTTCCTGCTTGAACCTCCGTTAGAACTTAATTTGTCCTTACTCTCAGTAGAGTAAAATATCCTACAGTGGCATGTCTAGTAATAGCTAGTCTAGTAATGTAATTATGTTTATCCTTTAAGATTAAATTAAGATTCCAATTAAGATTGTTATGCATTGTGACAACATTCGTTCTATAATTACACCTGTGTTTTGTATGTTGTAATTTCCTTATCATATCTATATGTAGCATTAGACCAGACTGCTGGGCAATAGTCCAGATTTGACAATATTAATAATTAGGGCCTCAGTTACTTTTTAGTGGCTTCTGATAAAATAAAATAAAACACATCTTCTGATAGCAGAGATCACACTTCAAATTTTAGCAGTTATCTTATTTATGTTTTTTCCATGATACTGTTGTTTATCATCTATGATGATACCAAGAAGTTTTGTTTCATGCACTTGCTTAATCCATTCCCCAATCCCCACACAATTTATTCTAAGGTTCATCTCTGGATTCTTACTGATAGTGTGGTTTGAGCCCAGTACTATGCTATTAGTCTTTGATATATTCAGAACCAGTTCATTTATTTTTACCCATTCAACAGCTGACTGCAACTCTACTTTTACAAAAGTATTTACAGTAACTCGTTGGTTGTGAGAGCGGACGTGTATATGGTAGAATCATCCGCATACAGTACATCGCAATATTAGCTTTGATCCAACTCAAATTCCTCATTGGATATTTTTTTTGTTATTCCTCACAGTATGGTTTTGTTCATGTAACTGTAGATGTGCTTGAGTCACAATTTTGTATACTCTGTCCCCCTCTGGTTGTAAACTTTGCAGTTCCTACTGCCCTGTTGACAACTCTGTACGTTTGTGCCCGTGTGTGTGTGTGTTGTGTGCGTGCGTGTGTGTGTCTGTGTGTGCACGTGTGTTTGATTTCAGGAGCTGGCCAAAGAGCGGCAGGAGAACAGCAGGTTGCTGAAGGCCCACCAGGACAAAGACGACCTCATCGGGAAACTGAAGGAGGAAATTGACTTGCTGAACAGAGTGAGTTCTCCTCTCTCTCAATTCAATCCAGTTCAATTGGCTTTATTGGCATGACTGCATACAATACAATGTTGCCAAAGCATGTTAACACATACAACAGGGTGGGAATTACATGGAGGCCATGGCCTTCATTGCCTCTCCCACTTGATGCCCTCAGATCCCAAAGGCCACGTTGGCAGTGCCCTGCTACCAGCCTGCGACTGTCAGTTGCTTTAAAGGCATCAGTGGTCTCAGTTTAATGTAGCCTGCCCTATGCAGAGGATGTGTAATTGGCTCATTTTAACAGAAATTTCAGAAAAATCGCTCTTCATGATGTCAATAGAGCAATGGCCTTTGTGCCCTGACATGTGACCTCGTGCCCTAAAAAAGATTGTGACGTCGAGGCCAAATGGCCTTGCCCCTAAAATGACGAAATTGCCACCCTGACATACAATCATAATAAACATACATAAAATAGACAATAAACTGGACAAGAACAAGATGGGCTTTGGAAGGTGAGTAAGAGTAACATAAGATATTAACATACAAGTGAAACATTAATGATTATCCATGTGGGACAGGGGGCTCACAGAGCTTTGGAGCTCATGGCAGTCCTCCCTCTCTCCCAGTAGGCCCGGAAGTCTCTGAGTCACTTAATTAGAGGATATCTGGGAATATTTTTATTATTTTTGTAAAATATTGGTCTCTAAGACTTTGGTATTGGTGGCAGTTAGAGAAGAAATCAACAAACCTTTATGTATTTTGGTTTTACCCTCTTATTACACTGGATGTGAAATGGCACAATAACTATTTGGCTCGAGAGCGTTTCAACTGCAATTTGCATTTCACATAAAATACAAAATTATTCGTGAACATTTTGATAAGCTCGAAGATTAGATTCACGACCTAACAAAACATGGTAAAAAAGAATAGAGAAACAATAATAAAAATCAAAGCAGGAAAATAAGTCTGTCAGTCCGTCAAATAGGGGAAAACTTCAGAGCACAACCTCTTGTAGAACAGCAATTTTTTCCTCTGGTACCAGATGATGTGCGCTTTGATGCTGAGATCAAAGTAGAAGGTCTTTCTTTCTGCTTCAGCAGTTTGAGTTGCATCATATTTTCCCACATACTGTATATCGATGGATACCACGGTCCTGAGAGGCCACTCCACTCCAGATATATTGATGGATACCACGGTCCTGAGATGCCACTCCTCTCCACATATATTGATGGATACCACGGTCCTGAGAGGCCACTCCTCTCCACATATATTGATGGATACCACGGTCCTGAGAGGCCACTCCTCTCCACATAGGTAAATGATGGAAAAAGGTTCCAATGGTACTTCTAAGAGTTAAGAGTGGGAAAAAATGTAGCTGGTGTTTGTTTGCACAGATCACACATTGGATCAATGCGTAGTATGAGTTCAGCAAGCTTGTCTAGTTTACACCATTGCATCCTATGTACAATTTTTACTTATTTACTGGCCAATGTGGCAGGTGACCCTTATCCATTAAAGACAGATTGTATCTGTATTTGGTGCTTGCTGTGTGAGAATATCAGACTCAGATTTTATTATAAGCCATTTGAAGAGGCATCTCTATCTGTCTCATGAATCTTGCCTGAATTTGTCAGAGAGGTGTACATCCAGCTCCTCTTCATACAGATTTTTTCTGTTTTTGGCATCTGTGAAGGCCTGACGGGAAAGCGGGTGATAACGGCTGATCCAGTCTGGTGTCTCTGCAGAGGAAGATTGAACTGAACCTGACTCGCTGCAGAACTTTATTTGGGAGAGAGAAAAAAAAGATCAAGCTGAACCGCGGGCCCTATCTACCTCCTGGTACGCTTTGAAGAGAGACAGCCCGTCTTGTAGAGAGCGCACATCACAGCAAGCGCATGCTATGGATACCGATGAGATCTTCCCTCCATCTGACAATAAAGTCATTTGGGGATTTAGACTTTTGAAAGGTTAATGTAACCCACCAGAGGCCACTTTGTCCGTATAATATATACACAAAGGCAGTCGGTTTGATCTGAAATTAGCACTTTTATCTCTCCATCCTCCGGTGCGCCGACAGCACGCCGCGGAGAAGCTCACGACCTCCTTTAGTTTGGCTTTTGTAATTCTTCTAAGTGCGGTTAGGTTCTTTCCCGACAGTTGCGCCATCACGGCTGGTGATGGAAGAAACCGAAAATGAGGAGTGTCACTTTGATGAGACAGCGGCGTGGCAACGGAGAGGCGCTCTCATTTGCCACTAATTGAAGCTGTTAATGTCTAATTTGTTGCTATCAAGGCAGCATGGCTGGAGGGGAGACCTGGTAGCTCAGACTATCAAGGCAGCCTGGCTGGCAGCTCTGACTCAGACTAACACTCCAACCTGCCCGGGCCCTCCGAGGCATCCGGGTCTATGCATATGCATCCCATGGACCCACTAACCCGGAGCCGTCTGTCCTTTGTTTTGCAGGACCTTGATGACATTGAGGATGAGAACGAGCAGCTCAAACAGGAGAACAAGACTCTACTGAAAGTGGTGGGCCAGCTGACGAGGTAGAACCTCTCCGTGAGGCCCAGTCCCAACACAAACGACCCAACCTCCCCCTTTCACCCCCAGAGTGAAAAGCCTCCTGCCCTGGGTCAAGTCCATCAGCATTGGCCCTCTGTCTGTTTGACTCTGTCTCTTGATTTGTTTTCACTTGGCGGAGGAGAAGATGTGGTCATCCTCAGAGCCTCACAGCTGGAGCGGCATCCCCCCGAGGCAGATCTGTTTCAGCTGTGGTGGAGGCTGAGTGAGCGAGGGGCGCCTCACGCGGAGCTTCTGTCATGGTATATTTAATGTAAATGTATTGTACATAGGCCATTTTAGATTGTTAATTTTTTGATGAAGTCTTAAAAAAGGCAAAGTAAAAATTTAAAGTAAAATGAATGTATGTGGTGCATCACCAAGTGCACACAAGTCTTTTCACAGGTAGGGACTAAAAAAGTTGATCTAGTCACTGCTGTTCACTTATCAGCTTCGAATCACATCGCCAGTGTTGCATTGTCTGAACTGTGTCCAAGCCCGTCATACCTTTCTGATCTTGCCTGTTACCATTACATCCAACACATGAGAATGGATGAGAACGAGCTGCTACCATCAGCCAAAGTGGGCATAATGCCTTCCAATCCAATGCATGCGATTTTTTTTTAAATGTGAATACTGACCTTATTTCCATCTTCTTGAAAACAAATAGTGAAAGCCTGGTGCTTTTTACATTTACAGTAGTGCCAGATTTACTCTGCTTCCGATGAGTTTTTGGTACATGTGAGAAACCTGGATGAAGTAATGACATGAACTCCCAATATAAATCACAAACCGAAGCAAGCGAGACTTTTACATAGATTCTATGCTTTAGCCATTTCAATGTCAACAGCTGAATATTACTGTATACTTACCGGGAGTGAAATGTAGGGTAAAACCCTTGTGTAGTATATGTGGATTCTTACAAAAAGAAAGAACATTTTGCATTCTGTAAATTTACAAGTTTTTGTCTTTGCAATATCGATAGATTTTAGCTGCTATATATGGCAACTGAGATGTATGGAGTAAGCTACAGTTGTGCATTTTCCCCCTCTTATATGATAACCAAATGAACTGAAGGAACATACTATTTGAAAATGCAACTCTTTTGTTTACTCAAGGGAACCTGGCTTGGCTGGTAGAGGCATATTACTTTACCTATCTGTTTTTAGATCATGGCATTCCATTAAGGTGTTCCAGTGTTTTTCTCTAGGGAGCTTGCAGCTCTTGCATCATGTAGCCTACTACTCATCATGTCAAGTCCACCGAGTGGTAGCGAATATACTTAGGTTTTAGACTCTGCTTCCATATACACACATACCGTAAGTCTCCTCACAGACAGACGCATGCACACACACCGCTAACCCATCTCTCTCTTTCCATTACATTATGCATGTACAGAAGATGAAGTCATTTAATAAAAGTTTGATTATCTCTCTTTTCAGTCGACTCGCTTGTGTTCATTAAGGCTAATTTGATGTGATGATACCATGCCGGCGAGTCGGTAATGCAATGTGACGGTGGAGGGGGTTCAGTTCCGCACACAGCCATGGTGATTCAACATGCCAATCAACAGCCTGACTGCTCCGAGAGGCCGCCATCCTGGGACACGGAGCCCCCGTCCACCCCTCAGCCCTCCATTACTCTATTCAACCCACTAATTCCCTCACCTGGAGACAGAGTGCTGCGGCGCGTCTGTATATAGGAACCATATCAGAGCTAATGTCAACTAAATTCCATGATGATAGCCTTACAGCGCATGAAAAGTGCTGGAGGCTCTGTCCATAATCCATATTAGCATTTTTATGGAAAGTTGTATGGTTTGTTATATGGTGTGGTCACATGGAATCTACTCCTCTAGTAGCCTATATATTTTCTATTCTGTCAGGATAAGCTGCTGCGCGAATGTACAGTATTTACCAGCACAGCCTCACTTACACTTACATGTAGACTAATGTGGGAGCGTGTCTACTGTATGTGCGAGAAGAGCTCATTATGTCCCCGACCTTTTGAGAGCAGCGAAGGCCCCGCATTGTCATCTTTTAAACCAGAGAACAAAAAGCAGGATATAATGGAAGGAAATGTTATGTGGTTGTATCTTCATCAAATATCTGCTTTGATATTCAAAGGTGAATATCAAGTCTTTGCAGGAGGCTACAATACAATAGGGGTGGAGGGGGGGTATCCATACAGCATAACATCACGATATTTTCCATGGCAATATGGTATCGATACACGGACTCCAAATAACAATCGTATCGTGACTCAAGTATCGTGGGGCCTCTGGTGATTCTCACCCCTACGCCCTACTTATGAGTTTTCCTTTGGGGAGATAACTTTCAATTGAAAAAGGGTAATAAAACACAATATATCACAATATATTATGTTATCGTAACATATTGCAAAATGTTTGAAATCGCAATAATATCGTATCGTGACTTAACTATCATGATAATATCGTATTGTGCGGCCTTTGGTCATTCCTAAGAGAGATAACAAGAGATATAGGTTTTTCATATGCAGATATGAGGTGTTGTGATCGACACATTATGGACTGTACTGTATCATGAGAAATAGGAATGAACATATCATGATTTAACAGGCTCTCTTCTGTGGCTAAGAAACCTCTTTTGAGAGGAGACAAATGGCTTTTGTGGTTGCCCCAGGACGTTTCACACCTCTCAGAGCCTCAAAGGATTCCGGCCATTGTTTTATCTCTAAGGGTAATCAAGCCATAAAACCCCCCTTTCCCTTGCCTCAACTTACAGAATGGGGTGAGCCCACTCAAATAACACAGTGGGCTGGGCATAGCCCAACACACCAAAGACACATGACAGGCCAATGAGAACCCTTCGTGATTTCTACCTTGCAGTAACAAAACTGGTGGAAAACAGTTTTAACAGGGAGTCTACAGTAAGCTTTTGATTCCGTCAGACCTTGATGCGGAAAGGACTGGAGGAGCCAGGAAGCGGCTCCCCTCCCCCGCTCTCTGTACCCTCTCTGAGCCCCACGACCTGCAACAAAGGGGGAACCAAGGCCTGCAGGCCTGACCAGGGCCTCAGGAGGAACCAGGCCTCAACCAGACAGCAACACCAGAGGCAGAAATAGGCTGAAAGGAAAAGCCGTAAGTCCCACGAGACATAGCATGCGTAACTGAGATAGCTCTACTTAATCTCAGTTTAATTTAAGTCGGTTTAGCGTTATAAGTCGCAGGGAAAAACCTCCTTACGCTTCCAGACTTGCCACAGCCTGGCACAACGCCAGCTGTAGATCAAGCTTCCAGACGTGCCACAGCCTGGCACAACGCCAGCTGTTGATCAAGCTTCCAGGCAAGACCGCCTAACCAACGGCTGAAGAAAAGACACACCGTGGCCCCAGTCGCAGAACCAACAGCCGACGAAAGACGCCCAAGACAGACCGTGGCTTGCAACCAGCCACAAAGAAGGACCACAGAGCACAGCACGACCCTCGACTCAACGAGCAGAGAGACTGCACGTCAACCCCAGGCATCATCTACCCCCAGCAGACGTCCGCTGCCCGCTTTTCCAGGCCAGGGTGAACCGCGCTGCAGGCCATCGCTCCCACAAACCAAAGCCATCCTCCCTACTGCGCGTAGGACAACTCTCCCCAACCAACAGGATCCCGCTCAACCGAGTGGAACACACGTGAGAGTTCATTCATGGTTTAATGGTTCTGGGCAGTTAGGGTTAAAATGCATTACCATGTATGTGTTGATTACAGTATCCTGTATGTTGATGTACCATGTTTGCACACTGTTGAATGATATAGACGCCTGAAGGTGAGCGCTAAGTTCAGAAGAACTTGGCGGCCATCAGCGGGCCACTCTCCTCTCTCCCTCTCCCTCTCACCCTCCCCCACTCTCTCGGCCTCCCAGCTGAGCCCGTTCAACCGGGAGGGCTAAGCTTGGAACGGTCTAGAGGTGTTCAGAATGTCTACCCGCAAGAATACAGTTAAGCTGAATTAGAGAGTTTGATCAGTCACTCACACCGAGTGATCCAGGCTAAACAGTCCTTCCTCAATTTTGGCAAAACCGCCATTTTGAAACGGAGGCGGTCTTAACACGATCAGCCCGCCCCTCAGCCAATCCTGGGGTGACATAAGACACTCCGCCCTCTCCTCCCTCCTCCTCTCTCTCACACACACACACACACACACACACACACACAAGTACTAATTAACACACACACACACACATTCAAGCCTGCTTCGGACCGGCAGACGGAAATCATCGCACACACACACCCACACACACACACACGATTGATAATGTTGATTCATATTAGGTATTAGCGATAGATGTGGTAGAGTATTAGTCATAAAAGTAAATGTGATGAACTGATATTTTAATCATTATGTTAATGTCAATTGATATTGTGATTTATTAAATCTTTTTATTACATAATGCTATGAATCTTGGTGGTTATTCATGAGGTATTTTATCTGTGGAAATCTGTGACAGAAGCTTACGAACTTTGACCTTCAATTAACTGTACAATGTACACTATATCATTATGAGACTGATATGACAATTTGGTTTGGTGTCTAAACAAGTCATAACTTGACTTTTAGACAGGTCTGTAGCCTTAACTACAGTGGTGCCCCGAATCTTACAGAGAATACAATATTTTCTGTCAAATCTAATACATTTATGAATATTAATAATTCATAATTATTAATAATCATATTTCATAACCAAACCAGCTCCTGCGAGCACAACATAAATGGTGCCCCGTGTGAGGCTTCTAATATCAGTATTTCCACAGATATGATATGCATGAATAATAAAAATTCATACATTTTTGAAAAATCGAAAATTTTCAAATTTTTCCAAAATCAGGTTTTCTATAGCGCTTTGCCAAGCAAATCACATGCGTCAGAAGACACTAAAGGAACTCTAATCACAAAATATGGAATCTTCCCATAATCTTAACACAAGTTAGGGTTTGTATTGAATATTTCTGAGCAAAACAGTCCCAAAGACAACAGCTCAGTTTAAAATCCTTGATTCCATTTTTATGTTAGAAACCACAGTTAAACTGTTTCCCACTGTGCCTTCAACCTAAATTGTGAGAGATAGCAATTGTTCCATCTATCAGAGAGTGACTTTAACAGAAGTAAATAGACAGCGCTGCGCATTTTTAAGTGGAACCTTTGATGCTAATTTTAAAGCCACACTGGCAAAGGGTGGGGGGAAGTCAGGCTGCCCCCCCCTCACATTAGCATTCAAAAACATTCACCCTGTCTCCTCCAGAGCCAGAGACAAAGTGTAAACAAAGCCCTGTGACCACCAGTCACAGTGAATTTGCATGCGAAAGACAGGCAGACACCTGCACCTGATGACACTGACAGCAGACACCAGCCGAGTGACAGCTGACAGATGTCAAACTAACTGCATGCAATTGGCAGCTAACTCACAGAGAGACTGTCACATTTGGGCCATTCTTTAATTAGGATTAGTAACTGTGGGCATTGACGGCATTTGATGCCATAGCAACACGGTGAGTGCACACACCTTTTGCTTAAAATTGACAGCAGTAAAACAGCTGCTTGACTCATCGCAATGAGTCTGCGCTGCCACAAGATGGTCAGCGCTGAAACTTTCTTTAAGATGGCCGCCACCGACTTGCAAGCGGTAGCCGCCTCTCTCATCTGCCCGCCCACAGGAGGAGCAGATGAATTTAGCATTGTAATGCTAACACTAGCGGTCCTAATAATTCCATTGGGAATTCTTTTCTTTCTGCAAAATCGCAGATTCCATGTGCAGGACGCTGCACACCAGCGGCAGACCACTGTCTACCAGACGCAGATAGGCAGACTGCGCAACAGCTGTCAAGCTACGCTGCAGGCCAATCTGGGCCTGCATCGACAAGCCCAGGTCTGCCAAACAGAATTAGCCCGACTGCGTACCGAAGTTTCCCGGCTGCAACAGAGCCAAAAGGGCATGCAGACCGGATCCACGGCGGCCCTCGGACCCAGAACGGTCCCCCTCTCGGGTCGCACTGCTCCACCAACCACCCGAGCAGTGATCGCACGGCTAAACGCGAGAACGGCCAAGCAGCAAGAGCACCAGAAGGCCGTAAGGGCCATAGCCCCGCCGGCACCGGAGGCTGACACGCCTCCTAGGGCTAGACCAACCCCCGACTCGAATCAGACCCCCGCACACCACTTAGCGCCCGCGCTGCCAAGCAGCCGCGCCGCTAGGCATCGCGACACCACACCGCGAAAGGGGGGAGACCGCTCTCACAACGAGCAAACTGATTCAGGCTATTCAGCCCAGCAGTCGTCATCCGATTCCGAGCTCGACTTCCATGCTTCCGACATACCAGTCAGTCATTCATCCGAGCAACCTACGTGTAGAATCAGACGTTATTCACGCTTTCATCCAGCTCTGACTTCCACCTCAGAGCACAAACCGCTGACAGTCAAACGACTTGACAGCGCCACTTCCGGTTATGACAAAACGATCCACACTGCAACCCCCTGCAGGGAGGAACGTGTGTCTTACCGACTTTCCATTTATCACGCCCGTGGCGAGTCGATCGACTACCGCCCTGTGCATTATAAACCGTCATTTGCTCAGGCCACCAACGGGTGCGCTGATAGGTCTTTTTCACAAGAGGCTATCCAGCCTCACTCACTTTCTAGCTCCTGTCCACCAAGGAAACAGGAAGTCAGCTCTTCCACCCCTCCCCCCGAAAGGGGGGACCCCAGGCATGATGACATTAGTCGCTCTTTGGTGCCCAATCGGGCAAACGGCCACTCCTTCTTGCAGCCTCCACTGCCAAAACAGAGTGAGTCAGAACTCTCTCTCCGAGAAGCAGAATCACGCTATCACTTACTGGAGTCAATAGCCAACGACATCGATTTGTTTGATCCCGCCAGTCACGAGGTACACTTGACCGATTATCTCAACGAAGTCGAACGTGGTTCGCAGGCTCTGCCACACGCCTCGCCGCGAGAGAAAGCTCAACTGATATGGAGCACGAGCTCAAAGCACGTGCGTGCGTTTATCCAAACGCAACCTTCCCATATCAGAGATGACTTTGACAAGCTTCGCGAAGCCTTGGGCGAAGAGTACATCCTTACCCAGTCGTCAGCGGCGGGGAGGAACGCGGCCGTACACGTCAAACAGAATTACCAGGAACATCCTAGGGATTACTTTAGACGCTTGAAGAAGATATATAGTCAAGGTAGAAATGGCCCGGATCAAGAAGACGTGCCACGTCTCAAGGAACTCTTCCTAGACGGTCTGCATGACTCGGTGCGCCCATCCGTAGCCCTAGACGCACGTTGGTATGACCGAAACATGCGCACGGTTCTCAAAACCGCCTCAATAGCGTGGGAGGTGGAAACCGAAGCAAAAAGCAGAAATGGCCAGTTTCAACCCACCAACCGCGTGTGTGTGGACCCAGAGACGGTACCACACACACGCTCACCACGCAGGCCAGACCACCCGGTTCTGCAGAACCGAGCCAAGGGGGGTAGTTGGTGCCCAAAGAGACATCACAGTCGCGCCACAGGGCGCGAACGGCGTGAGTCTCCTCAGCACACTAGGCCCTCCACCCAATTAGACATCCGAACGGGCGCCAGACGCCTGACGGGCAGGGTGGGCATTCAAGCCACCAGAGGCCCTCCCAGGAGATGACATCAAACTCGGTGAAGGGCGGGTGACTGGACGCAGCCACCCTGTCACCCCTGACAGTCACCTGTCACTCGGCTCTCACCCTTATCTCTATGTAGGCTAGATGCATTGTCAACGCTGTGCTGTGAAACATAACACCTTTACGGCAGGCAGACCACATCAAAATAGGACAAAGCTTGGCACATAGCTACATAGACACGGAGACTCATGCACAAACATTGCTGGAATGCAGCACACATTCAAAATCACACCCTGTCACCCTCTCTGTCTCTCCTTCTCTCCTCCTGCCCTTCCCTGCTCACCCTGTTGATTTTGAAATGATGTTGTGTATATGACCTTAAGGTTGTATTATCTATATGGTAATGAGTCTAGGTATGGTTAGGAGTCTGCCCAGAACCAAGCCTGAACCGATGATGAACTATGAACTGCCTAGACAGAATATGACACTTTGATCCCACAGAACAGATGGACATGGTGACCAAAAGTTACCACAAAACTGACTGTACAGCCCTTCATCCTCGCCCGCGGACCGCAGGTCGACAGCAGTCCACAGACGAGGAGGGGGGATGTTGTGATCGACACATTATGGACTGTACTGTATCATGAGAAATAGGAATGAACATATCATGATTTAACAGGCTCTCTTCTGTGGCTAAGAAACCTCTTTTGAGAGGAGACAAATGGCTTTTGTGGTTGCCCCAGGACGTTTCACACCTCTCAGAGCCTCAAAGGATTCCGGCCATTGTTTTATCTCTAAGGGTAATCAAGCCATAAAACCCCCCTTTCCCTTGCCTCAACTTACAGAATGGGGTGAGCCCACTCAAATAACACAGTGGGCTGGGCATAGCCCAACACACCAAAGACACATGACAGGCCAATGAGAACCCTTCGTGATTTCTACCTTGCAGTAACAAAACTGGTGGAAAACAGTTTTAACAGGGAGTCTACAGTAAGCTTTTGATTCCGTCAGACCTTGATGCGGAAAGGACTGGAGGAGCCAGGAAGCGGCTCCCCTCCCCCGCTCTCTGTACCCTCTCTGAGCCCCACGACCTGCAACAAAGGGGGAACCAAGGCCTGCAGGCCTGACCAGGGCCTCAGGAGGAACCAGGCCTCAACCAGACAGCAACACCAGAGGCAGAAATAGGCTGAAAGGAAAAGCCGTAAGTCCCACGAGACATAGCATGCGTAACTGAGATAGCTCTACTTAATCTCAGTTTAATTTAAGTCGGTTTAGCGTTATAAGTCGCAGGGAAAAACCTCCTTACGCTTCCAGACTTGCCACAGCCTGGCACAACGCCAGCTGTAGATCAAGCTTCCAGACGTGCCACAGCCTGGCACAACGCCAGCTGTTGATCAAGCTTCCAGGCAAGACCGCCTAACCAACGGCTGAAGAAAAGACACACCGTGGCCCCAGTCGCAGAACCAACAGCCGACGAAAGACGCCCAAGACAGACCGTGGCTTGCAACCAGCCACAAAGAAGGACCACAGAGCACAGCACGACCCTCGACTCAATGAGCAGAGAGACTGCACGTCAACCCCAGGCATCATCTACCCCCAGCAGACGTCCGCTGCCCGCTTTTCCAGGCCAGGGTGAACCGCGCTGCAGGCCATCGCTCCCACAAACCAAAGCCATCCTCCCTACTGCGCGTAGGACAACTCTCCCCAACCAACAGGATCCCGCTCAACCGAGTGGAACACACGTGAGAGTTCATTCATGGTTTAATGGTTCTGGGCAGTTAGGGTTAAAATGCATTACCATGTATGTGTTGATTACAGTATCCTGTATGTTGATGTACCATGTTTGCACACTGTTGAATGATATAGACGCCTGAAGGTGAGCGCTAAGTTCAGAAGAACTTGGCGGCCATCAGCGGGCCACTCTCCTCTCTCCCTCTCCCTCTCACCCTCCCCCACTCTCTCGGCCTCCCAGCTGAGCCCGTTCAACCGGGAGGGCTAAGCTTGGAACGGTCTAGAGGTGTTCAGAATGTCTACCCGCAAGAATACAGTTAAGCTGAATTAGAGAGTTTGATCAGTCACTCACACCGAGTGATCCAGGCTAAACAGTCCTTCCTCAATTTTGGCAAAACCGCCATTTTGAAACGGAGGCCGTCTTAACACGATCAGCCCGCCCCTCAGCCAATCCTGGGGTGACATAAGACACTCCGCCCTCTCCTCCCTCCTCCTCTCTCTCACATACACACACACACACACACACACACAAGTACTAATTAACACACACACACACACATTCAAGCCTGCTTCGGACCGGCAGACGGAAATCATCGCACACACACACCCACACACACACACACGATTGATAATGTTGATTCATATTAGGTATTAGCGATAGATGTGGTAGAGTATTAGTCATAAAAGTAAATGTGATGAACTGATATTTTAATCATTATGTTAATGTCAATTGATATTGTGATTTATTAAATCTTTTTATTACATAATGCTATGAATCTTGGTGGTTATTCATGAGGTATTTTATCTGTGGAAATCTGTGACAGAAGCTTACGAACTTTGACCTTCTCTTGAACTGTACAATGTACACTATATCATTATGAGACTGATATGACAATTTGGTTTGGTGTCTAAACAAGTCATAACTTGACTTTTAGACAGGTCTGTAGCCTTAACTACAGTGGTGCCCCGAATCTTACAGAGAATACAATATTTTCTGTCAAATCTAATAAATTTATGAATATTAATAATTCATAATTATTAATAATCATATTTCATAACCAAACCAGCTCCTGCGAGCACAACAGAGGATAGCTCAGTCTATTAGGAGAAATTCAAAGTTTATCTGCCAAATCTATGATTTTAGATCTATATACGAGCTATGAGGGCGTAAATTGAATCATAATACCTTAAAGATCACTGTATCTTAGTGTTAGTTTCAAAATGCAAACATTTATTCATTGTCAGTCCACGATCAACATGTGCTTGAGTTTATTGTATGTAATGGATGTGAAGAGATATAATGTATCTGCCTCCACAGAGTGCATTAGATCCCGAGGCACAGATAGACTGGATGGAGATGAGAAGCAGGGGCTTATCGTGTTCTTGAAGGAGCCCATATTTTATTATGGGTGCCGGTGGTTTCATGCTCTTGGTTCTCCAGCCACAATCTCCTCAATCTCCCAGATCCCTGGTGCAAGGAAGTGCTCGCCCATCAGAGGATGGCAGGGGTCAGGATACGAGCAGGAATGGATGGAGAGAGGACGGATTTGTGCAATTTCCTCTCCTCACTGCTTCTGGCCCCATCCATCACGGCGGCCCATTTTCTTCTACCGCCGGGCCTGTAAAATGCCTTCTGACTACAGCTCTTATAACTCATCATCTTAAATGAGAGATCTTTGAAGTGACACCTAAAACCTCCCTATTCAAATGGAGGTATCCATGGTGATGGGAAGTAATTGCTTGTAACCTACAGACCTGTAATGTCACACGCTGTACTTCCAGCAGAATGCTCAATCTCTCACGGTGTCTTTCAGAATCAGCCGAACTTGTGCTTAGGGCCACCATGAAGGAGGTGGCAAAATATATCAATATTAGATATTGTGATACAGTATGAGACTAGATAATTATCGTCTTAAATTTTGAATATTGTAATATCGTGATATGGCATAAGTGTTGCCTTTTCCTGGTTTTAAAGGCTGCATTACAGTAAACTGATGTCATTTTCTTAACTTACCAGACTGTTCTAGATATATATACGATATATATCGTGTAAAAAATAAAAGATATGATATTTGGTCCAACCCAAGTCACGCTGGACAAGGCAAACCTCTGAGTCTTCACATGCACTTCCCCATACCACCTGCAGGGACCGTATGGGGGCCTTTGTTAAAATGCCTCGGAAAAGTCAATGGGAAACTAACACAAAGTGAGAGAAATCAACTGACGACAATCCAAAGGCATGACATTCAGCCAACGGCGTAATGAACTGATTATTTCCCTCTCTCGGTGATGACAGCAGAGTTGGAGACTTTGTTGTCGTCTTCCTCTTCTTTGCTTTGACCTCAGGGACAACAATTCTTTGAAGATGTTTTTGAACTGAGGCAAAGCAAACGTGATCTTTTCTCCTGTCAGATATATTCTCATCTCTAAGACAGATCAGGACAAGGAGAGAGGTGTTGAGAAACTGATAGATAATGTAGTTGCTGGATGATGCAATAACTTTTTGAAATGTAATAAAGCGTCCCTTTAAATTGATCAAAAATGTAGCAGAACCAAGGCACAGAGTCTAATAACTGCTTGGTCGATGCTCTATCTACGTTGCTGCTGCAGGTTGGGGTTTTATCGGCTGGGCTATGAGCAATAGTCGTCCAATTTATAACCTCAGCGGGGAAGGAGTCATGTCATCACTGTCTGTGACAACATCAGTGATTTATGACATCATCGGTGATATATGACATCACTATAGTAGTGACCTGGCCTATGACATCATTGGCAAACTGGCCACCTTTTACCATGGCCACATAAAGCATGGGACCCATTCTATTCTAAAGCATGGCACCCATTCTCTTTCTCTTTCCCCCTTCCCCTGGTCCTTCCCCACCTCTCCTTCCCTGCTCTCTCCTCCCCCACATTTCCCATTCCCTCCCCACCTCCTCCCTTTCCCTGCTCTCTCCTCCCCCACACCCCCCCCTGCTCTCCCTCCCTCCTCCCTTCCTCTGCTCCTTCCCCACCTCCTCCCCTTCCCTGCTCTCCCTCCCCACCTCCTCCCCTTCCTGAACTATCCTTCCCCACTATTCTAAAGCATGGCACCCATTCTTTCCCCCTTCCCCTGCTCCTTCCCCACCTCCTCCCTTTCCCTGCTCTCTCCTCCCCCACATCCCCCCGCTGTCCCTCCCTCCTCCCTTCCCCTGCTCCCTTCCCCACCTCCTCCCCTTCCCTGCTCTCCCTCCCCACCTCCTCCCCTCCCTGAACTCTCCTCCCCACTATTCTAAAGCATGGCACGCATTCTATTCTAAAGCATGGCACCCATTCTCTTTCTCTTTCCCCCTTCCCCTGCTCCTTTCCCACCTCTCCTTCCCTGCTCTCTCCTCCCCCACAGTTCCCATTCCCTCCCCACCTCCTCCCTTTCCATGCTCTCTCCTCCCCAACTCTCCCTCCCTCCTCCCTCCTCCTGCTCCCTCTTTCCCCCTTCCCCTGCTCCTTCCCCACCTTCCCTGCTCTCTCCTCCCCCACATTCCCCATTCCCTCCCCACCTCATCACTTTCCTGCTCTCTCCTCTCTCACATTCCCCCTGCTCTCCCCCCCTGCTCCCTCCCCACCTCCTCCCTTTCCTGCCCCCCCCACTATTCTAAAGAATGGAACTCATTCTACCCTAAAGCATGCCACCCATTCTATTCTATATTTCTATATTTCTCTATCATATGATTGTTCAATGTATTATTATTACTACTGTAATTTCTCTGCTCTCTCCTCCCCCACACCCCCCCGGTCTCCCTCCCTCCTCCCTCCTCCTGCTCCCTCTTTCCTCCTTCCCCCCCTTCCCCGCTCTCTCCTCCCCCACATTCCCCATTCCCTCCCCACCTCATCACTTTCCTATACTCTCTCCTCTCTCACATCCCCCCTGCTCTCCCCCCCTGCTCCCTCCCCACCTCCTCCCTTTCCTGTTCTCCTCCCCCTCTATTCTAAAGCATGGCACCCATTCTACCCTAAAGTATGGCGCCCATTCTATTCTATATTTCTATATTTTCTATATTTCTCTATCATATGATTGTTCAATGTATTATTATTAGGGGTCCAAGCACGAAGTGCGTGGATCCCTATTGTATCTGTTCCGATTTTTTTTTTTTTTCTTCTTCTCCGGTAAAACTGTATGTACAGCAGAAACTGTAATGCTCAGCGTAGCCAGACTGGGCACATAGATTGTAAATGTGCCTCACTACTCAGAAACAAAAAATTACCCATATCGGCCAGATGGTGGCGCTATAACAGACCATTTCGCGTTATGGTCCATATCTTCTGAACCGTGAGGCGTAGAATCAAAATTCCACTTCGGCTGTATTCCCTGGATCAATACGCATCTATCCATATAGGCCACGCCCATTTGCGTGTGCCTAGATTTTCCGCCATTTTGAATTTTATCAAAAACCTACTTTTGCTATCTCCTCCCAGGCCATTTGCCTGAATGAGCCTAAACTTTTTCTGTGGCATCTCTGGACTTACCTGACTCAAAGTTATTAAAGGATTTTGGATACGTGAAACCGTCTTGAAATGATAAATGTTTAAACTTTTGTGTATTTACTTTTGTTCTTTTCCTGCCCTAAAAGTGTGTGGATCTCAGAAACCATACACCCCCCATCACCCAAACTTTCCACACAGGTTCACGACATCACCCACTACTCAGAGTAAAAAAATTACACCAATCCACCAGATGGTGGCGCTATAACAGCCAATTTCACGTTTGTCGGTTCATAACTTCTGAACTGCGAGCTGTAGAATCAAAATTCCACATCTACTGGTTTCCCTGGAGCATCATGTATCTAACCCACTAGGCCACGCCCATTACTGCGTGGTAGATTTTCCGCCATTTTGAATTTGATCAAAAAACTACTTTTGCGAGCTCCTCCTAGACCGTTTGGCCAAATCACACAAAACTTTTTCTGGGCCATCTATGGACTACCCCGACCTAAGGTTAGTAAAGGATTTTGGATACGTGAAACCGTTTTGAAATGCTAAATCTCGAAACTTTTAATGAAACACACGCCAACACTAAATTGCCCACAACTCATTAACCGGTCAATTACAACTACTGCTGCTACTACTGCTACCACTCCCACTACTACCAACACTACTACTACTACTATTACTACTTCTGCTACTATTACTACTACTACTACTACTACTACTACTACTACTACTGGAAGTTGGAATGTAGCATTTTGGGTGGGGTTAATGTGTTTTGGGGTTCTGCATCTGCTGTAGCATAATACATAGTTGGTTTAGATGTCACACAGTAATGCCCGATCCACAAAGACTTGACACCCACGTTTGAATAAAAACAAGTTTATGCCATAATAAGGTTATATCCGTGCCTTGTCATTGGTGTGGAAGGATGGTGTAGGGGTAAAGTAGCAGACACCAAAGCTGGAGGTCCTGGGTTCAAACCACGGCCAGGTAACTGTTTTATTTTTTGAAAATGTAGAATAAAGGTTAATCTGGATATAATTATGTATAACGCTGCTGAATACACACTGTGTACATAGCAGAATAACTGAATATGCCTATTTATGGTAACGTCATATTTCGACGTCCTCTTGACATTCCTGTGTAGATGTCTAAATGATCCCCAAATCGGCTGTGATTTGGCCTAGTCCTGGACGTCACTGAAAGATGATATCAGAACATCATCATGATGTAATTGTGTTTGCTGGGAGCCTTCTTTCAGATATATGAAAGGAAAAACATTCCAATACATTATTGTGTCTTCAGATGTGAAAGGTCCAAAAAGAGAATTAAATCTGAATTATCCTTGTCACTCATGTGTCCAGCTCAGTGGCCTTGTGGTCTGAATGTCCGCCCTGAGACTGGGAGGTCGTGAGTTCGATCCCCGGCCGAGTCATAGCAAAGACTATAAAAATGAGACCCATTTGCCTCCCTGCTTGGCACTCAGCATCAAAGGGTTGGAATTGGGGGGTTAGATCACCATATGATTCCCGAGCGCGGCGCACGCTGCCGCTCACCGCTCCCCCAGGGGATGGGTCAAATGCGGAGAACAAATTTCACACATTGTGTGACAATCAGTGGGACTTTACCTTTACTTTAGTTCCATTGTAACAGCACAACCCACACCAATTAGTTCAAACACCTCCATTCAGGGCATACTTTTAATGTAAAGTGGTGCATTATGTGTGTAATACAAAAATGTCCTTAATGGTAAATGGACTGCATGACAAGCTGCCATGCAGGGTGCTGGCTATAGTCACCAAAAGCAATTTCAGGGATAAACCCCATCAACCTTCTGTAGTGGACGCCACTACGCCCTATGGTTTGATGTGTGTGTGGGAAAGACACAATGACAACTGAAAATTCTGATTTCAGAACACAAAAGCTCCATCATGAGACAAGAACTAACCTCTCCTGTTGCAAAACACGTTCTTGAACACAGCCACGCAATCTCCAGCTAACATTTCCAAGATATTGAAAAAGTTAATGAAACACCGCAAAATAAGGAGGCAGCATGTGGGGTTTTAATTACTGTTACTGACTTACCTGTCTGAAGTTGAAAGTTTTTCATCCCACGTGGGGTTTGAACTTTGAGCGGCAATGGTCTTTAGTTAGCATAAGTCATGTGCTTTACCAAATGAGCTATCCAGACTGTTGTATTTAACTTTGTAGACCATATTATATGTATCTGCAGAGCCAGAGAAGTACTTGTCGTATTGACAGTATGTTCTACCCAAATACCACTTTCTGTCCAGATACTTAAAGGGATATTGTACACAAAAACTGCTTTCTATCCAAGTACTACTTCAAGTTTCAAGACATCACCCACTACTCAGAGGAAAAAATTACACCAATCTACCAGATGGTGGCGCTATAACAGCCAACCACCACTACTACTGCTGCTGCTGCTACTACTACTACTACTATTGGCTACTAGTGGCGGCTGTGGCTCAGGAGGTAGAGTGGGTTGTCCACTAATTAGAAGGTTGGTGGTTCGTTCCCCGGCTCCTCCAGTCCGCACGTCGAAGTGTCCTTGGGCAAGACACTGAACCCCAAATTGCTCCCGATGGCTGTGCCAGCACCCTGCGTGGCAGCTGGCCGCCTTCGGTGTGTGAATGGGTGAATGTAGGCACATTGTAAAGCGCTTTGGATAAAAGCGCTATATAAATGCAGTCCATTTACCATTTACTATTCTTAGTACTTCTGCTGCTACTACTGCTACCACTCCCACTACTACCAACACTATTACTACTACTGCTACTACTACTACTACTAGTACTGCTTGGAAACCGTCAGGTCACCGGATCTCAACCAAACTTTGTTTACTTGTGCATATACCAAGTCTGAATAAATGTGCACTATCTGACATATACCCCCCAAGTCACCGGAAGCTTGGACCCCGCATCGCCGCTTGCGGCTATATTTATTATTGTAATTGCTGCTGTTGTGTCAGCTAGAATTAGCTAGACATATTTTCTGTGAAGTCCTCTGAGACATGCTTGTGAATTAGGGCTATACAAATAAACTTGACTTGACTTGACATAATATGGGGGGTCTACCTGACAGGAGAAGTGATTTGTGTGCGTTTACCATAGTCTGGTGAAAAAAATCCTTCAGTTTTGAGTGACTGTCACAAGTCCATGGAGATCACGGGAAAGCTGCTCATTGCAGCGCTTTGAGGCACCAGGCTCGAGGTGTTTCATGAGCTTCCTCCATGAAGGGAGATCGTTGCTTTTTCTGTTGGCTGGTTTTGTGGGACAATAACTCTGGCTTCTGGGCGACTTTAGGAGTGAAGTAGCACTTCATTTATTTATTTTTTATTTTATTTTTATTTATTTTTGGGGGGGAGGGGGGCATTTTTGCCTTTATTAAATAGGACAGGATAGTAAGCAGACAGGAAAGGTGGGGAGAGAGAGAGGGCATGACATGCGGCAAAAGACCTCAGGTGGGATTCGAACCGTGTGAAGGACTGAGCCTCCGTAGTATGCAGGCTACCAGATGAGCCACCAGGACGCACGTGAAGAAGCACTTCATAAGGTGGTCTATCGCATGGCGGTGAAAACACGGATTGACATAAGAACACGACAATGGCAGGGAATCAGTTAAAGTTACCATCTCTGCATATTCTCAAAGTTGAAAATGGTCAAACCTCAGATTAGAGATAGTCTTGCATCAGTACCCACCACTGCAGTAAACTACCACAGTAAAATCAATCAATCAATCAATCAAATGTCTATAATAGGACGTAATACACTTGGATTCAGATTTCAATATTCATGAGGAAGCAATGAGCTCAAGAATAAATAAGAAATACTTCCAACAGTGCCCAGTGGCCTTGAGTTTTCTCTGCTCTTGGACTCAAAACAAACAAACAAAACTTTTCTGCTCTGACCTCGCCTCAATGTCTCTTCCCAGGCTGCAGGCACAAAGCCAGGGATGTGGATGGACACATTGCTTTCCCATATCCTTGCGTTAAATATTTGATGCCGACCTGTCAGTGTCGTCCACTGGCCAATTCAGAATACGGCAAAACACCAGTCATTGCTCCACTCCCTCTGCCGATCTGGGGAGGGTTGTCTAGTAGCACATGCTTCCTCTGACACATGTGCAGTGGCCAGCCACTTCTTTTCACTTGACAGTGAGGAGTTTCATCGGCAGGACATAGTGCGTGGGAGGATCACGCCATTCCCCCAGTTCCCCTCATCCCCAACCAAATTATTTTACTAAGTAGGCTACTTTCAGTTTGTTCAGCACATTCATAGCCTGAACACGAGGGCTAGCATAGCAAACTTGAAACTACCCAATCTGAAAAGCAAAGTTGGGAGAAGTACATTCCTCTATACCGGGGGAGAGAGGAGTGGAACAAGATCCCGAACCTTCTGAAAAAAATATTGCTGAGTAAACTAGAGTAATGTGTGAGCCTTTTGTTGAAATGCTTATTGAACTTGTGTGGTTTGTATCTTTTGTTTTGTTTTGTTTTTATTGTTGATTGTTCTATTTTGTTTATTTGATGTTATGTGTTACCGTATGTCCTGTTTTTATAAGGCCAGGGACCATGTTGGAAATAAGTGTTCACACTTTTACATGTCTATCCCTTGGATTTTGTTCTGCTATTCCATAAATAAAATCAATAAATCAATCGGCACCCCAAGCGACCAGAGGAGGGACTAGTGCAGCAACCAGGACACATACCCTTAATACAGCTTCCCACCGGCAAACACGGGCAATTGTAGGCTACCTGTATGGACGCCTGACCAAGCCAGAGGTAACACAGGCACTCGAACCTCCAACCCTTGTGTTTATAGGCCGCAAGGAATCTACCTCTGTACTACCCGGACGGCCTAAATTTAGAAACACAAACACACAATATCGGCTATCGCTTAGCCACTAATCTAGAAATACAAGTATCAGCATCAAGCCTTCAGAACTCGATTCAAATGCGGAATGACCTTTTTTATGTGTTTATTTTTTCAACCTAATCAGTGCCATGAGCCTTGTATGACCTGAGGCAAACTGTGTAGAATTTACATGAGGTAGTTGACTCCTCTGGACTCAGAGGGAAATCAGAAGCTGTAAATGCCACAGTCACCTTGAGACTCTGTTCTAGCAGTAAACAATTTTTTTTTACATGAGCAGCGATCGGTCCAATTAGCATGGGGTTCCCATGGACAGCCAATTGGCTTTAAGCATGGCAAACCAACCGCAACAGTCCGACAGACCTGTTCAATTTGTCTTGCATGCACACAAACACACACACACACACACACACACACACACACACACTACACACACCTACTGTAGTAACACACACGTGTCATACGGCCAGTGGTAGGCCCTCGCAGCAGAGGCGGAAGATGACAGACTTGACTGGCTCGTTTGTCCATTGGGAATTAAGTCATCTGTTCCCAAGATCTTTCCCGGGCCAGGTTGTCATGGCAACGAGATACTACGTGCGTGTCCCGATCAATCTTCTCAAAGCTGTCTGGTTGTCCAATCGCATCCATCCATCCAGGAGACAGGTTTTGTGACACACATGGAGAAAGCAGTCAGCCAATAAGCTCGAAAACACCAGATAGGAGACATATAAATGTGAAGATGAGATGGGGCATCTGCGTAGTGCAGCGGTAGATTCCCTGCCAACCAACACGAGGGTCGCAGGTTCGAGCCCGTGTTACCTCCGGCGTGGCCGGGCATCCATACAGGCACAATTGGCCGTGTCGGTGGGTGGGAAGCCACATTAAGGGTATGTGTCCTGGTCGCTGCACTAGTGCCTCATCTGGTTGGTCGGGGCACCTGTTCAGGGGGAATAGGGTGGTCCTCCCACGCGCTAACTCGTGCCCGTGGAACTCCTTGTGTGCCAGGTGAAAAGAAGGTGCTGGACTGCACATGTGTTGGAGGAAGCATGTGCTAGTCTACAACTCTCCCCAGATCGGCAGAGATGAGAAGCTTCTCTTTACAGGAACTGGAAATATTACTGATGCTTATATTTAGGCTGTGATTTAAATGAACTCTCACATAAAACTAAGTGCCTATGCAGCAGAAGTGTGAGCACACACCTCTACAGAGGTGGAGTCCTGAAGATGACTGCGACCTGGCCGGTGATGGCAAAGGTTCCCCCATGCTCCATGGCTCATTTCCTGCTCTCTCCAGTGGGTGGCACTGTTTCCAGCATCACCAACCAACCTGCATGACTAGTGGTTCTTGAGTGTGGAATCCCTGAAACTGAGCAAAACATTGGGAAGAAATGTATTGAATTGAATTCTCCTAAAGGGTTCCCACGGGTCCTTGAAATCCTTTTTGTGAATTGAGTTTGTGAATTTCAGAAAAAAATCACGGCCTTGAAAGTTTTTGAAAATAGACATAAATAGACATAAGTCAATCAAAGTGCTTGAATTTATATAATGTGTAACACACACTGTTGTGTTGAGAAGTGTTCACACCTTCAAGCCTCTTTCTTTTTAATTGTTGTCTATGCGCTTCTGTAAAGCCTGCTAGTAGCCTACTCATTATAAAAATTGTCCGTGTTGTAACAGTAATTAACCTTGATCGCAAAGACGTAATTTACGGGGAGGACACAGGGAACATGTACCCCCAACCCACACACCTGACCCACACACTCCCACATACACACACACACACACACACACACACACACACACACACACACACACACACACACACACACAAACACACACACACACACACACACACACACACACACAAACACACACACACACACACACACACACACACACACACACACACACAAACACACACACACACACAAACACACACACACACACACACACACACACACACACACACACACACACACACACACACACACACACACACACACACACACACACACACACTTTTTCAGAAGGTAGTATTGGACCCCTGCACTTTTTTTCCAACTCCTCTGCTGACATTACTGTCTTTCAGAGGCTGTAGTGGTCCCATTCTTAAAGGAGAACTCCTGTTTTTACCACTTGCGCTAGCGCATGCTGGTCAACACACGAGGAATTCAATGGCATCACTCAGTCATAGCATCAGTCAGTCATAGAACGGAAAGGACGCTTTTCACTCTCGGGGACGCTGGATGACTTTCACTCTTGTTTCCCGAAGGGGGTGGTGTGTTTCAATACGCCTGACCCCGCCCGCTTGGGACGCTGCCTTCATTTCGACGAGCACACACTGACTCACACACACACCACTGCTGTGGGTGGAGACGTTTGGGGGGACAGCGTTGCAGACAGGGCCCAGGGCTGCGTTCCAATACCCATACTTGTACTTCTTTCTTGTAGTATGTACTGCCGCTGCCCTCACATAGTATGGATTGTAGTGTGCAGCATGCATGCAAAATGCATACTATTGGGACACACTACATCTGTCGTCACGTGAGCTTCCTGAACTCCGACCTCTTGCTCACTTCCGCTGACGTCCGCAGCGCCACATTTGAGTTTTTTTTTTTTTTTTTTTTTTTTTTCAATAAACAAAGTCTGGCAGTAACAAACAGTACATTATACAAAAAATTCAGACTAAACATTTACAAAATTGGAACAGACAATCAAATAAACAAAATAAAATAAATAAAGCAAAAACATTAAGTCAGAGTTCTAAACAGGAATCAAGATAATGCATGTTTTGGTACACACTCCATGCTTGTTTGGTTTTAACATATTTCAAGGCTTTCTTAAAGTTAATTATCTCATTCATGAACACGCAGCTCAGCGACGTAACTCCAGTAGGTGGCGGTAATGCACAAAAAGTTGTTTGCCAACCGCCATAAAACATTAGAAGAAGAGGAAGAAGATGTAACTTCCTGCTGCGCAAAGGATTGTGGGGAAGATTGGCTGACAAAGCATGCATCGATGCATACTCCGAAATAGGAGCTGATGTAGTACAACATCCTGGTACTCTTGGCATACTGCATCTGACATACTATGTATTGGGACATACTAATTCTTTTTTTGCCTACTAAATAGTATGGAAGTATGGGTATTGGAACGGGGCCCAGGACTCACCGCTCTCCAGTTTTTAGCCCGCCGCCATTTGCTATCAGCACCGCCGACCAAAAGCCATTGTTTACCCGGGGAGTCGGACGGTGCCATAAGCACCCCGGGGGGGAGGGTCTCGCCAGCTGGGCGAGTTACGTTTTAACCCTCGTTTCATTCATGTTAAATGTTGCATGCGTCATTCCCTCCCTGCCCCTGTATGTCGTGTGTAAAAGGAGAGGAAGAAAAGTCTAAGGTTTTTACTGTGGGCGGCCAACTTACCTGTCGGTACTGTTAGTAGGAGTCATCTCTCTGTCCCAGTTTAATGTGTGTAACGCGGGCGTTTTAGCGGTAGCCCTTCTTAGTAGCCTAAGTGACCTAACGGAGCCAGATTTTTTTTAATTACGGTAGGTAATTAGGGCCGATTAATGGCCAAACTTGTGATGCTGCAGCCTCGGCCAGTCACACAGGAACCTATCACACTCAATACACTACACGTGTACTGTATTCTGCTAGTAAATTACCGCATAGAATAAATGGGGACATGTCAAAATTATGAGAGTCTTGTTTAGTTCTACCTCGGGTAGGGCTATCTAAAAAACTATAAAAGCCCTTTTGAATGGTAAATGGACTGCATTTATATAGCGCTTTTTATCCGAAGCGCTTTACAATGTGTCTACATTCACCCATTCACACACCGAAGGCGGCAAGCTGCCACGCAGAGTGCTAGCACAGCCATCGGGAGCAATTTGGGGTTCAGTGACTTGCCCAAGGACACTTCGACATGCAGACTGGAGGAGCCGGGGATCGAACCACCGACCTTCTGATTAGTGGACGACCCGCTCTACCTCCTGAGTCACAGCCGCCTGTGGATTTGGGCCTGCACTAATTGTGCTCTCTCCGCCCCGCCACACACAGTGTGTTGCAGTATTCATGCCTTAAATTGCCCCTTGCGGGACTAATAACGTTTTTTTTTTTTTTTTTTTTTTAATTTAATTTTAAACACACACACACACTTGAAATCAAAAGTATGTCCCTGCTTGATCTGCATCTCAAACTATGCAATGTTCGGTCATTGAATTTGAGGGAATTCGGAATTGAGCCTGGAAAGTTCTTGAAAAGTCCTTGAATGTGATGTTTAAGAAGGTGTGGGGACCCTGCTCCTATGAAAGACAACATCCTTTTATCTTGGATCTGTTCTTATCAGAATCATAATGACACATCTTTTAGATTGTTATGAGGATGGTATAGCCGGCCCGGCATGCTGTTTGCACACACGGAAAAAGCTGCTATTCCATTTCTATTCTTGTCATTTCTCCCATTTGCTGATCCATTTTAAACAGTCAGACCTCCAGAGGGCGAGCATGTGAATTTAAATGTTGTTGATGATGACTCACAAAGTCCATGCCAATGATGCCAAGCAAGCAAAATATGAGGCGGCTCCAGGGAGCATCAACGGCCTCTGAAGGTCACTCTGCACTGTTTCCATGACAGCCGGAGAACTTGTTGCTGCTGCGTTCGCTTTGTTATGTAGCGTGATTTAAGACAGGGGAGGGGTGGGGGGACGCCTCTTGGGATGCATAAACAACATATCCAGCCACGCATGCACACTCAAATACACACACACACACACACACACACACACACACACACACACACACACACACACACACTCCCGCCCCTCATCAACACTACCAAGTCAGTAGGGGAGAGGCAGAGGTGCATGTTCAGCCCCAAGCTCAGACTCATTCTGAGCCTTCCCCTGAGAGGGACACACGCTGGTGTACTGTAGTGCAGCTTATACGCAGGCCTAGTTATTTCTCAGTCAGCATTGAGTATACCAATCCCCTCTGATGCACAGGGCTGTTTGACTGTAACTCACTAAATCATTTGCAATGGTGCAGCCTATTATCTTTGAGTTAAACTGAATATAATAATGTAAAAAGTCTCCTATATATAGCCATCAGTCCTGTAACTTCTGTAACATGCACTGATCTGTTTAGCAGAGCCAAAAGGAGGCAGTAGTCACAGATTAGAGGAGACAGACCAGCAGAGTTCAGGGTGCTTATCCCTTGCCGGACGGGCTCGTTATTTATTTATTTATTTATTTATTTATGTATTTATGTATTTATTTATGTATTTATTTATTTATTTATTTATTTATTTATTTATTTATTTATTTATGTATGTATTATGTATTTATTTATTTATTTATTTATGTATGTATTTATTTCTTTATTTGGGGCGGGGGCGGGGCGGGGGGTAACTTACCACCCACTTCATCAGACACCACTACACCACTTGGGACACACACGCGCGCACACAACCGTCCAACCCACGCACACATACACGCACACACGCACACACACACACACAAACACACAAAAACACACACACACACGCACACACGCACGCACGCACGCATGCACACACACACACACACACACACACACAAACACACACAAGCATCCCTCTGGGTGTGCAGGAACCAAAGTGACTGGAGTTTTAGTGTGCTCACTGGGAACGATCGCTTTCATTTTGTTCCGCGCCCAAGTACAATTGCGCCCCCCTCCCCTCTCCCCTGCTGGTCAGCTGTCACATTACAAAATTTCTTCCGCGCTCAGGAACAGAATGGAACTTGCAGAGTACACTTGCATCATCAACTATGCCTGGAGTGTATCCCGTGTGTTGTCTACTGTATGTGGTTCGGTACAGTTGGCGTTCACATTCGCAAGTGTTCCTTCCCCGGCACGCCAAAGCGTTCCCCAGACCACCTTTTCAAGTGGACCCTGTGACAGTTCCCCCGTTCCGTGCCCAGGTGCGGAACGGAACGGAACGCAACTCAATGCAACGCAACGTTCACACTCATCAAACGTTCCGGACCTGGGGTCAGTGTGCTCGGGAACGGTACCGGGGAGCCATTGTGAAAGCACCCTTAAGCCTAATTTATACTTATTGGAAAGTGTCGCTCAACACATCGCCGACAATAAATAAAGTGTCGCTCATGTTGCTGCATTTATGGTTCAGTGAACATTCTCCTCGGCTCAACGCTCATGTGACACTCAAATGCTATAGAGAACTTGTGCAGACATCCAAGAGAGAGAATGCTGTATGCTGGTTTGTTTATGTCTAGCCTGACATCACCAGACTAATTCCCAACTGTCAAAGCAAATTAAACATGAGCTCACAGATTCGTCATGTTCCCATGCAGTAATAAAATCTCTACAGTGAAACCACATCGAACATAAGGCAGATTGCAACATAATGGAAACGGTTAACAAACTACCGCGCTGTCCCTGCAAGAACTCACCTGCTCTCTCTGGGAAGTTGGTCACGATGTTCTTTGTGATTTTCACAAAGTCATACAGGACAGGCCGTTAAAAATAGCAGGGACAAGTTTTCATATTCATTTCAATACAGTGAAAACCAAAACAAGGAATACAACAGCGTGTGCTCTTCTATCTAGCCAATCACGCCAATCACACTTGAGCGACACTATCACGTAGTCAGCGACACTACAAATTTCACTTGGTAGGAGACACTACTCGGCGACACTTGAAAGTGTCGACAAAGACCTAATATCTGTCGGCGACGGTTTCAAAAGTGTCGACAGACCAAGTATAAATTGGGCTTTACAGTACCTCTGGCTGCCGCTCTACAACAAGTAAGCAGAGTGTGATGGGAGTCTGTAGCCTACAGAGCGATTAGTGTTATGACCCAGTAGCCTGGTAAACCAGCACCATGAACTCACATTTCATTCCGTTCTACCAGACCGTCTGGCCTCAACTCTGGGAGGGCTTTCTGAAGAAACTGCAAAGCGGACGACTGGGACGAGCCAATCAGCAACCCGCCTCATAGTTGACATCGTAAACGGTCAATCAGGAACGTCGCTAGCAAGTAACGGCCGCCTCCTTGCCTGTCCGCCATGTGGAGTAATGTCAGCGTTCGTCTAGTTTAAACAGCCATAAAGTGCAGTTATTGCAGAAATAGACTCAATAACAACAATTAAACAAGTACAAATAAATACAGTGCATTTACCATTTACCGTTTATCTTTTGGTGCAGTCTGAAGAACCTGGAGCTGAACAAGCTGAAAACAGTGGAGATGACAGTGGACTTAAGGAGGAGGCCCCCAGCACTTCCCCCCTCACCATATCCACCAACACTGTGTCTACGGTGGAATCCTACAAGTTTCTGGGATCCATAATCTCCCAGGACCTTAAGTGGGAGGCCAACATTAGGCACCATCATCAAGAAGGCACAGCAGAGGTTACGTACATCCTATGCTAGCTCAGGAAGTACAACCTGCCTAAGGAGCTGCTGATCCAGTTCTACACTGCCATCATCCAGTCTGTTCTCTGCAACTCCATCACTGTCTGGTTTGTTTGTCTGGTAAAGCTGGTTCTGATTCTATATATATTATTTTCGATTTCTTATAGAACAGAACACAAAACAAAACAGACAAACAGGCTCAGACACAGGAAAAGGGAAAAAATAAAGAAAATAACCTACAAAAATCACCAACAATATATTCAATATTGCAACACGGTGCTACATAAGGTGCTTATGCACTTGTAAGAGATGTACATGGGATCTCACGAAAGGGGTACATGAGGAAACGACTGGTTGAGTCACCCATCGGCCCTAACCTCATCGAGGTAGGCTAGAAACGACTCCCAGATAGCTAGAAATTTTCCAAGTGAGTTGGTTCTCAGAGACCTGAGTCTCTCCATCCGTATAACAGAGATCATGTCCATCAACCACTGTTGAAAAGAGGGTGAAGAAGGGGACTTCCACTCCTTTAAAATTTGTTTTTTTTGGGCAATAGTTGTCCCCAGTGTCAGAGACTGTTGCACAGCTGTAGAGAAGTTCAGAGAGGACTCTGAGCAGCCGAAGATGGTAACTTCTGCCTCTGGTTGAAGGGTTATTTTGTAGGCCTTAGAGTAACAGTCAAACACCCTGGTCCAGAATCCCGTCAGTGAAGGGCAGAACTAGAAGGCATGAGAGACAGTGCCCTCCGACACCTGACACCTGTCACACAGTGGAGAGACAGAGGGGAAGATCCTGTGCAACCTGTGCTCAGAATAGTGAAGATGATGGGTGACTTTAAATTGGATCAGCTGGTGTCTACTATTAGACTCCTATCCCATATAATGTCAGATAAGATAACTTAATGCCAAGTTCCCCCTGCCATGCTTCTCGATTCCTCTCAGTAGAGGACATGGACGGTGCAGTTGTCACACAAACATACACATCTAGAAATCAGATGCTTGGAGTGAGGAGGGCTCAGCAAAACATCGAAAAAAACATACTCTTAGGGAGCGCTTCAAACGTATGAATCTTGGATCGAACATAGTTCCTGATTTGCAGGTATCTGAGCCATTGCGTGCCAGGCAACCCAAACTTTCTCTTCAGTTGATCAAAGGATGCAAAATGACCATCTATATATAAGTCTTTGATGGAAACCAGCCCCTTCTCACTCCAGGCATGGAAGGTTCTGTCTGACCGTGAAGACAAGAAAGAGTGATCAAGGCAAATTGGTGTGTGGACAGAAACATCTGGTAAACTCAAAACACTCCTAACTTGGTTTAGAATCCTGACTGAGTTTCTCACAACAAAACTTAAATTTTGTGGAGTCCCAGGGCTCTCTAACTTAGAAAATAATATGTCTAAGCTGGTTCTGATTCTGATTTCTCTCATTTGGGTCTGCTACCAAACAGGACAGGCAGAGACTGCAATGGACAGTCAGGAATGCAGAGAAAATCATCGGTGCCAACCTCCACCCAGGACTTGATCAGTTTGAACTCCTCCCCGCAGGCGCTGCAGAGCACTGTACGCCAAAACTATCAGACACAAAAACCGTTTCTACCCACACGCCATCACTCTGATTAACACTTAAACCAGTCACTTAGCTGAAACACTCGAATCACTTTACTTTTGACACTTTATCAGTTCAAAGCCCATGGGACAGAAATATCCCTCTGAAGTACCTGTAGCACCTACCTCATGTATATAACTACCTGCCATGCATGCTCACCAGACACACACACGCAATTTGAAATATGTTTACTGCATAATAACGGCAATATCTGACCAAGTCTCATTTACATTGAATGGTAATATATCTGTATAAGCCTTTGTTTACATTCCTATGAGGCTTATTTATAGATAATACTGTAGCCTACATACATTTACATATTTATGCATTTATAATGGAATAATTATAAGTGTGGTGTAAAGTGCATCACACTTATTACTAAGTAAATGTTTAAATGTACCTCTGTTCCTTCGACGCCCACGCGGGGTGCAGTGTCCTGGAGGGGTCGGACATGGAATGCCTGGAAACCTCCCCTCAAGACTCGCTGCAGATGAAAACATACTATGGATGTCGTGGATTGAAAATCTGCTCAGCAAGATTTTGATGTAAAAGTATGTGTACCTGTTTTATTTTCGTAAACCGCAAAGATGGGCTGCAGCAGAGAAGATTCCCTTTATTTGACACCATTGATAGACTTACTTTCACACATGAAATTCTGGTGTTAGATATGGAAAGAGTGGAAAAGGCTAGACTCACAATGTTAGATCTTTGGTTTTCTTCTTTGGCATGGAGCATCACATTCCATTCTGAACTGAACAGTCACAATTGTCAACCGCTGCTGAACTGCAGATTAATTACAAAGCGTTTGGAGTGTGTCCATGACAGTGTGTGTGCTTGACTCCAGCGCTTTGCTGGGATCGTCTTGCCTGATTCCGGTTTTCAAGATTCATTCATTGGAGCTTTGCGACACTCAGTGGAGTAGTTGTAGGAGTGGATATCCACACACTGGAGCAGCTCCCAATATTTATTGACAATTGCAACGTTTCACCCCAAATAGTGCGTCTTCATAGCCTGGTAAACCAGCCGGTCACGTGAACTCACATTTAATTTCGTTCACGTGACCGGCTGGTTTACCAGGCAGGCTAGCGTCTTCATCAGGCAGAGATTTAGTGTGCGGATATCCACTCTTTTCTACCAGCATTGCGACACTGACATTCAGACACACTGAGAGGGCCACCCAGAGCATCGGGGGCAGGTGACTCATGACTGAAAAGGTCACTCTCCACGTGGCGCTACCCATGATCCCGCAGGACCAGCCGTCATCCGCTGTCACTCGGCGACATGACAGTATTATAGATCCAGCCTGCATCTGCCTGGGAGAGTTTGCACATAGGGATGCAAGGCAGTTTAGAACTGTTCTCTTCTATCATTCGGTAAGAAAGTCCTCATAGATATGAGGGTCACCTTGACAGGCTCTTGACATACTGTGAATAACCAGGCCATGCTGGCTGTCACATCAGATGGTGAATTCACTGCCAGTTCACAGGAGATCACTAACTTCGGCATGTCTCACCAGAAAAAAAGGTCATTTTGACTGTGTGGCATATTGAAATGAAAGAGAGGGACTCGAGGAGAGTTAGAATCGACTAGAATAGTGCACAGTGTGCTCCCTATTTTAGATAATGGTAGGCTTTGAGGTGGATACGGAGGAAGAGTTGTGAAGCAGCGGTGTTGGGGCGGTTTGGAAACTTCTCCAAAGCCATTAGTGATTAGATAAAGAGTGTAGATGGATTTGTAATGATGCTCTCTCTCTGTCACTCTCTTTCTTCTCTCTCGCCTCAGCCAGATGAAAGTGCTGTGGGCCCTTTGTTGTCGACGTCATTTGACCCTCATAAGCAGCGTGCCCGGGCACTCTCCAGCACCTGCAATTGCACTCGTCTGCTTTGATCACGGGTTATTTGCAAGAAATACGCAGTCCAGAGTGTTTCATTTCTGTGGAACTTTCTGAGAGTAGAGTAATATTCTGTAATGACTTAGCCACAGAGGGACAGATAGCAAACATTTAGCTATTGATTTGATATTGCTTACATCATCTTTCCTCAATTAAGGACCATCTCTCTTTATTTCCATTTTCTTTTCAATTCCTCGTTTTCTATTGGGGGCATCTGAGGTAAAAGCACTCGCCTACCACCAGGGGGCGTCTGAGGTAAAAGCACTCGCCTACCACCACGGAGACCCGGGTTCGATTCCCAGCAGCGGTACTTTTGGCTTGGTCAGATGCTCCTACAGACACAATTGGCCATGTCTGTGGGTGGGAAGCCGGTGGGGTATGAGTCCTGGTCGCTGCACTACTAGTGCCTCCTCTGGTTGGTCCTGTTCAGGGGGAGGGGAACTGGGGGGAATAGTGTGATCCTCCCACGTTCTACGTCCTGTCCTGACAGTGAAGCCCCTCGCTGTCAGGTGAAAAGAAGCGGCTGGTGACTGAGGTGGAAAGAGTACTGCCAAATCCTACTCAAGTAGCCTACAAACTTGTTACTTTAGTGAAAATTAACTCAAGTAGGCCTACAAGTAAAATTGCTAGTCCAGGAAATTAGCCTACTCAAGTAAAGAGTAAAAAAGTACCCTATTTAAAAGTACTGAAGTAAAAGTAAATTTGAATTTACTTTGTAATGCTTAGTAATGGTAGATAGATAGATAGATAGACTTTATTGCAGACTCAAGGTCCATACAAAAATACAGTCAAATACACATAATGGAGTAAGTACATATACATTTTATTTAGGAAATGTAGTGGAGAAAAAGTGAAAGTGGACATAAATATAAATACTCAAAGTAGGCTACAGATACTGTAACAGTATTGTTACTTTACACCACTGTTATTGTGTTTGCTAGGAAGTAAACGGGTAACTTTATAATAACGTTCAGTAGTAAGTCATAATAAGCTATTATTTAATGATGAATTAATGGGAGTTCATTGCATGCATGTAGCCTACGTGTAATATTTGATTTGTGTGCTGTTTCTCATGTAGCCTAAACAATGCATGTTTTTATGGGTTATACAAGCCTTTTCAATAGCCTCTCCATAATGCCCGTTCTTTCATTTATTTCCTTTAAAGCCTGTGGAGCCCATACCAGAGAGGGGATGTCAACGTGTCGGCCAAGCAAAGGGATGGAGTAGACCTACCAACCCTTTTATAGAGCAGGCTACATTCATCTGACCCTTTTAGAGGAGGCTACAGATTCATGGACGCTTTACTTTTAATCACGTCGAGGCCGCTGGGAGACATGCTGGGAGACACACATCCATAGCCATAGGAGAGGTGGAAGGAAGCTGTAGGATAAGCTCGGCTCGGAGTGGATAGGGAAAGAGGACCCAGCTGCCGGCACAGGATAGTGAGTGCATTTGATCATGTGATACGGCAAAGCGGGTCCGCATACATCACATTCGCTTACTGGGTTTCATCTGGTTTTCAAGCGCTAAGCTTCTCTGAAAGGACTCCACTTTCCACGTTTGACTATAAATGGAAAAAGCAAAAGCGTAAAAATCATTGATCTTGAGACTAAAACGAGTTTGATCCTTGAGATCAGTGAGGAAAATCACAGAGAGAGAAAGCGAGCGCGAGCGTGACACAGAGAGAGAGAGAGACAGAGAGAGAGAGAGAGAGAGAGAGAGAGAGAGAGAGAGAGAGAGAGAGAGAGAGAGAGAGAGAGAGAGAGAGAGAGAGCGAGAGAGAGAGAGAGAGAGAGAGGGACCAGATGAGCTCCATTCAATGTCAATGAGCACTTCCAGCTGACCAGCTGCAATCAGGCCCCTCCACCCTGATTGGTCCATGATGGTGGAGGTAGGCTACAGTTGTCTGTCGTCTAGTGGGCTGCTAAGAAGCGAGCTACCATAATAGCACCGCCACCGGCATAAGCATGGGTGAATGTGAGTGTTCTTCTATGGGCCATGTGTAGTAGTGTGATGTTGTTGCGCTATATTATGAACAGGGCATGGTAGCCTGCATTTTGGAAGAATTGTATATGGTGTGCAGCATAGAAAAACAAAACGCCGCCGTGGCGACCATAGACATATATAAAGGCTAGATGGCTTACCCGCGCTGCCGGTCAATGGAGAGCGACGTTGTTGCATGGTGGCCATCTTGCTACGGCACCACAGCTTTATATATATCTATGGGTTAAAAAACGCTAACATTTTATTATTATTTTTGGCCCCAAATTACACCAAACTTAAACTGAAGCATCATCATCATGAGATGAATTCACGCACCTAGTTTCATGCAGTTTCATCCATTTTGCTAGGAGCTATGAGCATCTGTTGTTGGGTTAGTATTATCACATCAGATGATCATAACTCCTAGGGAAATGGATGAAACTGCATTAAACTTTGTGCCTGAATCCCTCTCATGGCATAGATGCGTCGGTTTAATTTTGGTGTAATTTGGAGCCCATCAAAAAAATAGTGTTTTTAGTGTTTTTTTGTTGTTGTTGCCATATCTCGGGAACGGAATATGCTTGTAATAAACCAAACCGTTTGTAAATCCGTCAAGATTTCAGCGAGTTATGAGTATTTTTGTCTGTGCACCCTCCAACAGCTACCATAGAACGTACCAGAAAGCCTGCCGTAGCAAGATGGCGGCGCTTCAACGACGCTGGTGACTCCGCCTTAAGCCATCTAGCCTTGTATATGTCTATGGTGGCGACTGCCTAACTGGAATCGGCGTTTCAACAGGGGAACGATAAAAATGTGGCACGTATCAGGTTTACATATTCCGGTTCCGGGGTCTAGGGCGGAAAGACAGGAGAGGTGTGGTGTAATTCACAAATGATGGGGGCCAGGCTCTTCGAGGTTACTTAGCAGCACATTGAGACTGATTGCTAGCATGGGGCATTTAGTGATTTTAGCTACTCATGTTTTACACAGGCACTGAGAGCATGTATGAAAATCAGAGAAACTGTGAATGCTTGCTTCTTCACAAATACAGATAAATTGCTCAGACAGTCTACACAAGGCAACGCAGAGTCAGGCACACTATGCAGTCGCTTACTTCCGAAATAGACAGGGATAATGTGGTTTCGTGCAAGACAGCAGTGATACATGTAACGTCTTCCTCCTCCAGACTCATCCAGCAAAAAGCACACAGGATGAAGATAGATTATGACACACTACCTTTCACAGATGGCCCTCGGTGTGCAACAAACTCATGTAGCTTCTGGGGTAAGCATGGTCGACATTTGCTTCTCTGATACAAAAGCTCAAATGTCATAGACAGTGTGCATGCTTAATGTAAAACCAGCCAGCACATCACACGGTCAAGAGTGATTACAGACTGTCCTCGTCCACTGCCCTGAAGCCGCTGTCGAGTCTGATAAATAAATGACCAGCTAATGTTATTGGAGCCACTTATTGGTCAGCATGAGTTAGCACACCCTAATTGAAATGTAACATTCTGTCTCAGGCTGTGTCCATTTCATTATGCTGGTTTCCTCATTGCTGCCAAATGACAGACACTCATGCTGAGGACATGTTTGTATGGCAGCACACTTTTCACAGGGCTGTAGAGGTGTAATGTCCACTCATGTAAATAAAAATCTGGGAACCTAGAGTGTATCAGTCTGACGACTAATAAGACTCTGGGACAGACGGACGATATTTCGGGGTTTCCGGTGTTGAGCGGATATGTCTGCCCAAGACTTCCGCTTCCGTCATTGTCTACAGTCGAACGATGTCTTATATGTAGCTATATATATTATTATATATTATATATCTTATATATATTATTATATATTATATATCTTATATATATTATTATATATCTTATATATATTATTATTAGCTGAAATGCTACAATAGATCAGTTCCAACTCCGTTCTTGCATCAGTCAGACTGTAAACAGTGACCGCGGTGCACGGAAGTGGAAATATCGGCCGTCTGTCCCAGAGTCTATTACCCGTCAGATCGATAGACTCTGGGTGCCTAAATTGTCCATATGCCATTATAGCCATGTCATTTCTAACTGTTCACGGCGTTACAAAACTAGAGCTGTTATGCTACTTTAAAGCAGATTTTCACCTTTTGGCTTAATTGAATTCCACTGAGTGTCATTTTTTTTGTGTTGCTGTCTTTTAGGCTATTTGAAATAAAGGTTGATGGCCTATCCATTGGTAAATGGGACTGAAATGAGACAAATGTGGTATCTCAGCACTGGATGACAACCAGCAGCTTTTGCTGTCCTAAAAGCCTCACAACAGATAACATGCTGAAAGCAGAAACGCAGCCGCTAATGTCCCTCGACCATAAGGTAAGAGACATTCTTCTCTAGTAACAATTCGGTGGCAGCCTAATGGTTTGTGTTTGTTTGTGTGTGTGAGAGTTAGGCCCTTCACACCTGGCACTAACATGTGTTTTCTGTGATCAGATTGCAATCGGATAGTGCTTGACCACATTAGCCTGATTTCATTTACACCTGGCGTTAGCATGCATTTTGGGTGATCAGATTGCAATCTGACACATTGCATTTACACTTGTGTTCAATGTGGTCACAATGTGTCCCTGACCACCTCCGGAGGTGGTTTGGCCGATCAGATCATAATCTGTCTTCAATGTGTCTTGGGGGCATTTACTGTACACCTTTCAAGTGGTCAAGCACTATCTGATTGCAATCTGATCACAGAAAATGCATGTTAGTGCCAGGTGCAAATGGCCTCATAGAGACATAATGAGAGCAGGTAGAAAATATTATATGAAACCTACAGTACACTTATCTAGGTTAGCTAGTTAGCCAGCTGCTTCCAAATCATGGTCATGGAATGAAAAAAGTAATTGTCTCATATTTTGTATTTGAGCAGTTCCTCCTATAGCATCCAAACTTGCAATTAGCTAACCTGCTTCCAGAGGAAACTTCTGCTCTTTGATACTCTGAGGTTAATAATTCATTCAAACAATGTGATTACTTCTGCCTCCAAAGCAGCTCTGAGATAAGTTTTTATGAGTAAAAATTCCAATCAGTAAAAATGCCAATCTGCAGTCCTGTACGGTACTTCATCATCTTGTGCACACAATTCATAGCTGCGACCACATGTGCAAATTTCTAAAAAGCAGGATTTCAGCCTCCTAGGGTGAAACCTGTGCCCACTAAAAAGTGGTGAACTTCTTGTGGACCGACCGATCAAAAAAAAATAAAAAAATAAAATAGGCACCTTTGAGGACTTTGAGGGGCTCCGTACCAGAAGCTTTGCATTGCTTTTGGTTTTGCTGAAGCATGATGCTGGCATGCCAGCTGACACCCCCTTTTCTTTACTGCTACTGTAGAGAAACTGCCAAAACTTTAGTAAAAGAAAGATTTGATGACAGACGTGGCCCTTTATATCAGAGTGACAGGCTCCTCCTCGCAGTGTGAACTTGTGAAAGTGGGCTCACCTCCTCTCACTGTTCTCCACACAGTGAGACCAGCGAGCCAAGCTGCATGTGAGGGGGAGTTTGTATGACGAGTGCACCTGTTGACCGTGACTGTAATAACCCTGCGTGATTTGAGATGAAAATGATAGTGCAGAGCCACCTGTTCGTTCAAGCACGATGTCTGGATCTGGATCTAAATGAGTGTATTTCAGTAATGATAGAAGCCTCATTGTCTTAGGTAATGAGCTAAATCATAGATAATACTGCCTGAGAAAATGATAGGGTGTCAGTCGTGCCTGTCATTTCTGCTTAAACACAGTGTTATTAATTGTCCTGGCTCTGCATGAGGTCTGCTGTGATCGTTACAGGTGGATCTGCTCTGCGATAAATCGATGAACTCAACGAGGAGTTTACTTTTTGTGCTTTTTCTAAGAGTAATTTAAAACATTCATAATGCAGAGTGACTCTACATCACAATTGCTTGTGGACTGGCAGTTTGACTCAATTTTTTTAATCAATGCAAAATGTATTCTTTGTTACATTACTGAGCATCTTAACTGTCTGAATCGACATAAAGGGGAAAGTAGACATTCCAGCAATACTTCAATTCAATACAAATCATTTGAGTTGTCCCTGAGGGGCAATTGCTACACTTGCAGCAGCAGTAGTAAGAACAATTTCAACAAATAAAAAAAGATGCTAAAATCAGGCAATAGAATGATAAATATTGTTATCAGTGAAGACTTTATTTGCTTCTCTGTGGAATATCCATATGTTACTCAGCTTGCATGATGCCTCAATTAATTATTCACCTACAGTACAAGTGGCCTACATGCGTTCAAGCAACATAGAAGCAGCAGTGATTTATAGAAGGGGCTAACAGCTCTGAACAATACATTTCCCCATATCAGTAATTTATGGCCGCAGCTATCAATTATTTTAGTAATCGAGTATTCTACCGAGTATTTTTAATCGAGTATTCTACCAAGTATTTATTTTATTTTATTCTCCAAATGGCAAAAAGAGAGAGAGCGGTACACAGAAAGCTAGAATTTAAACACAGAAAACTCAAATTTAAACAGCTGGAGGATGATGCGCTGAAACATTCAAAGCCAACGGACATTACTTGGCTGCATACTGATATTTTTGATGAGTACAGTATAATACAGCAGCAAAGCGATTGAGGTGGGGATAGGTGCAGGTTATGATGAGGAACTGAGATATTAGTGCAAACAGTTATAATGTTGTGACCATTTGTATAATAAGCTTCCAATATGTAGTGGACCACCTACCCTTATTTTCCACAAGTGATGAGTCCGAGTCAAGTTTAGAGTCCCTAGTGTTCGAGTCCAAGTCACCAATGAAGAGTCAGAGTGGAGTCCCCCGTTACCTGAGTCTGAGTCAAGAGTTACTGAACATGAGCATGAATCCACACATAAGTGGAACACATTATGGGTGTCAAAATTAATCTTTGATGAAAGAATTTAATTGTTGAAAAAGTCAAAAAGGGAGTTGATATTTATCTATTAATATTTATCTGACTGCTTGTATTAATCGATGAAAAAGTAGCCAGGTATAATATAGAAAATTGAGAATGAGATACTTATAGCTGTAATACTTGGAGCTGTATCAAGATGCATTGTGGAATCGAATGGAATCATTGACATTATGAATCATAATCAAATAAATCGTGAGGCTAGTGAAGGTTCACAGCCCTAGAACACACACTGTATGCCTGCCAGTGCACAAAATGTAATAATGTCACGGTATTAATATAGCTACAGTATCAGCATTGCCAGATGTACAATAATCATCGTATTTGTATGGTAATTTTGCCCTCTGTACAATGTGCAATCAATAATACCAGAATACCCATAATGTACGATAATCTTGTCATTTTGTGACACTTACAGTATAATTAGTAGTAATCAGTCTATGCTGTCAGATAGTAAAATATGTTTACCTGCTGTTTAGACATCTCTTCTCATGTAACGTAACGTCTTTCCAGCCAATCATGCTTGAACGTGAATCATGATAGCCTGCTGGCTCACTGTCTGCAAGTGAAAATAGCTGAGGTAAAGCTAGCAAAGTAAGTAGAGTAACGCAGGGGTTGCCAACCATTTTGGGCTTGTGACCCCACTTTGATGTCACATAAATATAGGGACCCCAGACAGTCAAATTTAGGTACAACATTGTTAATATCATCAGTGACATCATCAATGCCATCGTCAATAATGTCACATGTAACAGTATGCTGACTTTTTTCTCAGAATTCTGACATTAAAATCAGAATGCTGATTTCCCCCCCGCAGAATTCTGACTTTAATCACAGAATTTTTACATCTATCTATCACCGACTGAGTTAACACAATGGTGGTTAAGCCTCTGGCCCATAGAGAGCTCCAGGGATGACGTATTTTTGTAGGCTGAATGCGGAAGTCCCGAACTTCCTGGTTCTTCACTGTTTCTGTCTATCGGATTTTTGAATGGGTTTTTGGCGCGATGCTTCAAATAATGTCTGTGGGCAACGCAAGTTTAATCAAACGCGAACCAAGGTTCAGCGGGATAATCTTCACACATGAGGACCACTTTCATGAGTTTTGTAGCATAAATGCGAGCCCTAGAAGTAAAAAGCTCGAGCTAAGCTAATCCAGAACTACACACTGTCGCATAGGCTTCCACGTCACGTCAGCACTCAACCTGGACTGTTGTTGATGTGTGCACTGATTACCCCGGGCTGAACGGGGCTGAACCAGGTGAGGGAAAGAGAATTTCCGTGTTCGTCCTTGAAGTGGTGACGTTATTGACATATACAGTATATCCCCATCGACTCAAAAGTGTAGTCTCATTTAGCCGTTTGCTAGCTAGCCACCCTTTTAACGGCACATAAAAGCTTCAAAACTCATAAAAGTGGTCTTCATGTGTGAAGATGATGTTACTAAACACTGGTTCGCGTTTGATTAAGCCAGCGTTGCCCAGAGAGATTATTAGAAGCATCGCGCCAAAAACCCATTCAAAACTCCCATAGGCGAAAACTGTGAAGAACCAGGGCTGTTAGCATCGATCATTTCCGGACTCGTTCCTGGGGCTCTCTATATGGCGGACACCTTTGCATTTTCAGTATTGCATTTATGAATTGGGTGTAATTACTGCTCATCACCATAGGTGTCGCCAAAGAGGACAAATCAGAAATCATTGCGATTATACCTTTAATCTCAGAATTCTGACTTTTTCCTCAAAATTCTGACATTAAAGTCACAATTCTGACTTTAAAAGGATACGCCAACATTTTGGGAGATTTGCCGATTTGCCATATTGCAGACAGTAAATGGAGAATGGATGCCTTCATCGTCACTGTGCGTGCCCTACAAAGAGCGGTACAGCCCTAGCTGATAATAGCTTAGCACTACAATGGTAGTGAATGGTACAGTATCCCCGTTCAGTCGCCCAAAATACACAATTCCAACAGCGCCAGAAACACTCACATGTAGGCCTACATCTTGTGACTCGTGTACTCACCATGCGATGAAATAAAGATCCAACTGGAAACGGTCATTTTCGAAGTAAATCCACACACCCAGAACTAACAAAGATTAACCAAAACTAACCAAGAGTAACTGAAGTTACTTTCTCATTTGCAATGAGGCACATGCACTGTGTGCAGTGTGCATGCACTGTACTGATGACTGCACACAGCGCATGCAGGCCTTTTGGCAAACGAGGAAGTAACTTTGGTTATACTCTGTTAGTTCGCGTTACTCTTTGTTCTGGGTGTGTGGATTTACTTAAAAAATGACCATTTCCAGTAACTTTGCATTATTATTTCATTGCGTGGTGAGTACATAAGTCACATATAGGCACCACTGGTATAAGCTACTGCGCTAGCTAGCATGAGGTGATCAGGTGTTGGAGTGCATTTAGAAAAGAAAGCATGCAGTTGCTTTCCAGGAAAAGCGTTGTGTGCATCCACATACCAGAAAAGCTCCATAACCACAATGCATCCCTTTTGCCCAGAGCACAGTCAAGTCTGTGTATACATTAATACGGTGGTGTTACTCAGTGTTTCCTGGGACCCATGCTGGGAGGTGGATCTGTAGCATGTTGTGCCATGTAGCCTACAGCTATGAGACTCCACTTGCACTGGTGTCACTTGACGGCTTGTCTAAAAATAACCTGCTCCCCAACACATGACAAGGATCATACCCGGAACTAAGAATAGGCCCACTGGAGGGAAGCGAGATGATAGTAAATCATCACTGAGCAGTGGCTGCAGTGCCATGGAGAGAGGACTTAATGATTCAACCTTGAAACAATATCATGTTATCGGTGGAGCTAGTGACACAATCATTTGCTTGGTAATGTAGTATCTATCAGATAAACATGGCGCTGTATCCGCTCCTCCTTCCTACAGTAGCTACACACATCTCTGCTAATTGACTTGAGAAGAGGATCGCTGGTGAAACAAATCATTAGTTCTATTTAGGGGTGGGGGTGGGGTATGGGGGATCGATACAACAAAGTAGTGTTGGAGTTCTCCAGACCGGTCTTGAGACCACATTTTGATGGTCTCGGTTTCGTCTCGGACTCACCCTCCCTCGGACTTGGTCTTGACTCGGTCTCGGACAAGCCGGACTCGAGATTTCATTTCAAGACCAGTCGAGACCACAAGGCTCATTCTGAGCCAGAAAGTTTCATTGTGTGAAATGATTTTCTACTGCAGACTGACAGGTTTACATTTCAGATATTTGTTTCAACATAACCACTATAGACTAATGCTTCTGTTAATGAACAGCATACTCCCACATACAGATCATATACTGTATCATCATACAGGTTATTATTATTACATACGGTATAATTTACCAATCAGTGGCTGACAGTTTGGGGCAGTCATACACTTCTACCCAACTGCTATTCGCCTCTTCAATGAGACTTCAATGTTCGAGGGGGCCCTCGAACAGCACCTGGGCCGGACTGCGATGGGTGAGCAACCCTTTCCATTCTCTTTGATGACAGCCATATTTCTTTCATGTTACAGAGTTGCGGTGCTATTTGTTTGCCCCTAGACTCGAGCGTATAACCGAACCTGTGATACCACCCTTACGTCCTAGCTATGAGTTTTCCTTTGGGGACATAATTTGGACTTGACAATACAGGTACAGTATATGTCATCGCAATACTCAGCATATCGTAAAATCTTTAAAATCGCAATGATATTGTATTTTGACTTAAGTACAGTAGTATTGTGATACTATCATATTGTGGGGCCTCTGGTGATTCCCACCCCTAGTTCTATTTTTGTCTTTTGTGGGGCGCTCTGGCTACCGGGGTCCTAGGCAGGCATGCTCCTTTGCCTATAATGGTAAGACCGCCCCTGCTTAAATCCACATGATGTCACAGCAGTAAGAAACATTCAGGTCATGTGATGCTCTGTAAACTGTAGGAATTTCCAGCTGTTTTTTAGCCACAGAGTTCTTGACCCTGAGCGGATGGACCCCGCTGAGGTGTTCCATTTTGAATGGAATTAGTAGAAATCCAAAGTGCTGTAGATCACTCCCACCTGCCCCAGTGACACTCCTCATGACTTCTGTAGATCACTCCCACCTGCCCCAGTGCCACTCCTCATGACTTCTGTAGATCACTCCCACCTGCCCCAGTGACACTCCTCGTGACTTCTGTAGATCACTCCCACCTGCCCCAGTGACACTCCTCATGACTTCTGTAGATCACTCCCACCTGCCCCAGTGACACTCCTCATGACTTCTGTAGATCACTCCCACCTGCCCCAGTGACACTCTTCATGACTTCTGTAGATCACTCTCACCTGCCCCAGTGACACTCCTCATGACTTCTGTAGATCACTCCCACCTGCCCCAGTGACACTCCTCATGACTTCTGTAGATCACTTCCACCTGCCCCAGTGACAATGCTCATGACTTCTGTAGATCACTCCCACCTGCCCCAGTGACAATCCTCATTACTTTTTCATGAATGCTAAGCGTGCTAAAGAAACATCCCTACTGGAGGAGAAGAAGAGGAAGCCATGTAATAGTAGCTGTCTGTTTAATTTTATTGTATTTTTGAGACACCGTAGCATCATAAGACATTAAATGCCCTCTGCAGGTGAATTTAAATGTCAGGAGAGACGGGGAAAAAATAGGGTAATTTACTCCACGGATCTGATTTCTCCTCACGTATTGTGAGTGTAACCTTGCCTGAGTTATTATACTGATTCTGAATACATAACAATAACAGTTTCTCTCCTGAAGCATGATATCAGAAGAGCGGTGCACATTGATTTATTTTATTTATTTATTTATTTAATTTGCCCTCGGGTGTACAGAAACAAGATCAAGTATCATCAAGATCAAGTCTGTATCAGTCATTTCACTCGGGATTGAACTAAAAAGCATCATATGAATACTGTAAGAGTATATATTACCTTTAAGGCGCTGTGGTGAGTTGCCACTCCGAGTCACTGGAAGGAAAACAGGTGACCATCTTGGTTCCTATAAGATGACCAGGTGCTCTCAGGCAGACATTCTAGCCCCATTTATCAAGCCCCGAAAAATGACCTGGCTGACAGACGGCTCGATGTATGATTCATGCGATCACATGTGTTATCGCGTGTCAGAACAAACAGCTCCGGGGCGAGACGGGCCGATAAGCCTGGTTGGAGGTCTGGATGCACTGATAAGAAGAAGTGGCTCACCCTCCTCAAGGCAGATCTGGTCTACTTGGATGGATCAGAGGATCAGGGTTGCTATAGTACCTGCTTATGTCTAACTGACACAAGCTGGATTTCATATGTTGCAAAATATCAATCTTTATGCATCACTTCTATCTATGTTGCATTAAAATGAATGAAAAATACTCTGAGGACAAATGCTTTAATGACCTGAGCATACAAGAAGCCATAATAATAACGGGTAGGATCCTAAGCATACTGTATTTGCTGTGTGTTTGCTTGACAGACTAGATATTATCGCAGCTCCCCACTTAGTCAGTGATGCAGTCAGCGTGTTCAGAGAATTACCTCATCATGTCCCAGCTTTAAGCCAATCTCCTGAACTCCATTTTCCTACAACAAAAGAAACCATTAGCAGAACCGACGATGAGAAACGCTACAGGAATTTTCTTTTCCAGATCTCTTGGATTAGTTGAGCTGCCTATGTCAGTTTCTGAACATTACATCGCCTCATGTTTTTCATCCTGATCTTCTGAAATTGAGTAGACATTGACTTAATTGGATTTAGCTATTGTTTTGACCAGATCCATTGCCAATGTCGCCATCCTATGAAACGTGGGTAAAAATCACATGTTTTCTCTGTGGCTTTTTTAATTCCGGACAGCTTCAAGCAATCCCGTTGTGTTTTTCCACTCGCAACTGCCAAGAAAACCCCGCTCTTGCAATTGGAGGCTTGAGAGGGAGTGGATTAGCAAGTCAAAGAAGCTGGCCGTTGACCTATTGCATACCAACAGGAGGTATGCATACCAAGAGGAGGTATGCAATAGGTGCAAAATTGAGGAAATGGAGAAAGAGCAGGAATTCCGCTGGGGATTGAGCTGAGCCGCATCTGGTTGCCTTCTAAGCAGAGCCTAATTTACAGGGAAATAACTAACTGATAACCTCTGACACTAATTGTTCACCAGGGGATATCTGAATTGCGCAAAAGGACAGTCAGGAAAACAACTGTCGATTTCCAATTCACCTCAAACCTTTGCGACCGCTTAAACTGCTCTTCAGAATCTTCAGAGCTGACCGGTGTGTCTTACGTAGAGCCAAAGCACTGTCTCTCCGTCCGAAACTTCAAGTGTTGACGCTCGGACGCGTTGCAATGCGGGACGCGTTTCAGACAGATGGCACCAAACCAGGGTGCAGCCATTTTTTTGCATCCATTAAGATTCATTTTATGCACATGATGTAGTTCGGAGGTGATTCCATATGATGAGTGTTCTGCGGGAACGTTATCGATCTCCCTCGCCGCTGTGATTGAGAATACATGATTGAAAACTTTACATACAAACTTCTTGTAATCCAATATTGAATGGGAGCACAGTGGCCGCTAATTGATGTCTTCTCAGTGAAAATGTGGTTTGAGGGTTTAAGTGATGGCAAGGGCAGGTCAAATCAATACAAGTAGATTGGCCTATCCAACAGCATAGAAATCGCTTAGACCTGTTTATTCGCTTTACAGATCTGGGAAATTGACAGACATGGCTGTGAGTGTTTAAGCTCTTAATTTGAATTTCAAAAGGGCTATTACCCAGACTGCCTCATCAAAAAAGCCCATTGATTATATTCAGTGAGCCGTGTCACTCGGTGCCTAAACTCAATTTGAATATTAACTGGCAAAAGAAAGTTTTTGTAGGTGGATTTCTAGGCTTTTGATTTTATTTTTATGTAACCCAACGTGTTAGAGTCGAAGCTTGATATTTTTCTACCGGGAGGAGCATTCATGTGGGTGTGTGAGTTTGTGTGATTTACAAATTGAGAAGACGACCGCTAGTTACGCATGACATTTTCCAGGGAGGAGCATCGGTCAGTGATCTTTCAGACGGGCAACTCCGTATTTCTCTGCGGTGACATCTTGGGCGGTGCAGTTGCTTGCTCATTTCCATGCAGATTTCATGCGGCCTCGTGGTCCTGTCACCTCCGCTTGTCACCCATCTCGTCTCCGCTCTCCAGCCCCCACCCCTCCACCCCCCGCTACGCTCTTGAGCAGCATCGTCTGCGGCGGGTCCGGGCTCGTCACCGCGCTGCTAACAATCAGACAAGCTGACAGCCGCCCACTCGCCGCCGCCGTTTACCCATCAGGCTTTGCCTACAAGCAGATCTACGCGGTCGGAGGAAGGGTGCAACTTTAAGCCTCCCAGTGCCCCTCTCACCTCTCACCTTGATCTTGCACACACACACATATTCACCCTATTTAGTCCCGCCCACTTGACCCATTGTGTCACGACTTCCTGTTCAAAACACCGGCTGTTTTACCTGCTCAAACTAGTCTGACTCACCTGGTCAAACCTAGTTTGACTGACTGACTGATCAGACTAGGTTTACGAGTCACAGGAAGTGTAAACTCCCTCGTCTTCCTCGTCACGAGAGACCCGGTTCACCTCCTGACCTGTTGCGTTTTTACCCGTAACCCAAACATAACCCTAATCTTAAGCAGGCTGTTTTAGTTTGCTAAACATAACCGATGTTTAAACATAACCGATGTGACGTTTTCAAATTAACCGACATGACGTTTTGCTCATATTATGTTTTTTTGACAGTCATTGGAAATCGACTTCTGTCGTTTTGGTATAAGGACGTGTTGACACACACACACACACACACACACACACACACACACACACACACACACACACACACACACACACACACACACACACACACACACACACACACACACACACCTTTCTTTGCCTCCAGGCTGTGAGTTTGAGTGGATGAGGGGGGAGACGGGGAGACGGGATGCGGGGGCGACACAGCGGTGCATGAGTGTCACATCATCCATCAGTCTGTCACAGGCTGTCGCCTGGCTTCTCCCAGAGATGCTGTCGATCTGTAAACAAGAGAGGGAGAGAGAGAGAGAGAGACCGGGCTTCCCTGCAGACAGGGCAGGGCCAGCCGGTCCCTCTATATCAGTGTTTCCCAACCAGGGGTACGTGAGCAGCTTGCAGGGGGTACTTGGAAAGATTGGGGATTACAATTTATTTACAAAATGATTAAAACATCATTCCAAGTAATTTCATAGGCCCAGCTTAGTAAAACTGATGACTTTTTCCAATTGAAAACAATTGGAATTGTATTAAAGGGGGTAATTCAAATGATTTTCATTTAATAATCAGATGTGTTAGATAGGCCTACTAAAGGTTTAATATCATTTAAATAAAACAAATTTCAGAAAATCATCGACACACATGAGTGAGGGGGTACTTTGGCATGGCAAAACATTTCAATGGGTACATAAGACCAAAAAGGTTGGGAACCACTGCTCTATATGAATCACACAGAGGCAGAGGCTTGTTGTGGCTGACCAAAGAGAGGGTATTTGATCCACACTGCCAGGTGTTGGGATGACTAATAATGCATCTGAAGAATACTGCTTATGAGCAACTGAGCGTGTCGGAAACATGAAAACAATCAATGGGCTTTTCTAATGAGGGAGACAGGGACAAACTGACAGCAACAGGAACATGCTTTCTGCTTCAACAGCTTGAATAAAGCACTCTGAGCTCTCTCAGCTTGTTTTTCCTTTTGAATAGAACATAGTCAATTACCGGTATACTTTTTTTTTTACCTTTTCCCCCTCATTGTTTTCAAGATGCTAAGGCATTTTAATGTTAAGATAGATTTGATTGACTTTGGCATCCACGCCATGAAAGCTGCCAGCACTATCTGTGAAGTGATTGGTTGCCGATGGCTAGATTCAAAACCAGGCTGGCACCCGTTCATCAGCCATTTAGCCAAGAAGTAATCAGTAACCCCCTGCATGTTGGGGTGGGGGAGGTGAAAGAGGACTCACTCCTTTATTGGCGGGACAGCAGTTTTCTGTGTGTGTGCGTGTGCGTGTGTGCGTGTGCGTGCGTGCGTGTGTGATCATGGCAAAGGCTTGAACACCCAATGTGCAGTAGCCTAACCTGTATCACCTACCCCTGTGCATAACCCCTCCCCACCCCAAAATATCTGATGCAAAGCCTTCTTCACATTGAACGGTAAATAACTGTGCAGCACCTGACCTGATTGTCTATACATGTAGTTTATTTATACACGTAAATAACTGTGCAATACCTGACCTCATTGTCTATACATGTAGTTTATTTATACACGTAAATAACGGTGCAATACCTGACCGAATTGTTATACATGATGATGTAGCTTATTTAGCTTGATGATGTAGCTTATGTAAATAACTGTATTAATACTGGCTATATAAATAACTGCCTATAACTGTATATATCCATTTATAAAACGGCTCTCTCAAATCAAGCAATCTGATTGGTTCACAGCCATTGTATAATTCCAGTAACCGAGTTCAATAACCCATGGCCATGGGTTATTGGTTGCCATGGCAACTCTCTTACTAAAAGGCAGCGCTGCGCTCGAGCCAAACAGCTTTCTCCTGATCTGCTGTATGGAGGGTCACTAGTCCTTCAAGTCTTTGTACAATGAGTCATTATGGACGCATGATGGCGCAACTCTCTTACTAAAAGTACCTCAAAAACAAAATGGCGGAGACAGCTTTCAGATCCTTGTGAATCGATCTTCGCTTATAACTTTACTAATACTTCGCAGAAAATGATGTTTTGTACAAGAATAGACGCGGGCTAATGTCTTAACCCCTCTCTCGCGCGCCCTCACTCTTAACCCCGCATTTCTAAATAAGACGTAACGTTACTTGGTGTCGGCATACGGCTCTGGTGTCGGGCTTTGCGAAAAGCTCTCAGCAAGCGCCAGGATTGGCCAATGTCGACTTCAGTCTCCAGAACGATCCAATCAAATCACCCGCACGTCTATCTTCTTGCTAGAGGTCCCGCCTTACAGTAGTGTTTCAACTGACTCAGAATGACTCAGAATACCATGCCAGTCGGACTTATAGTATTATTATTATTATATTATTATACTTGGAAACCGTTTTATAAAAGCAATATAGCACTCGAGCTGCGTGGTGTTGTGGAATACATCCCGCTGATAAGCTGTTATCCCACTCGGCCGCATATATTCTCCACAACACACTTGCTCTCATGCTATATTGCTTAAATATACTACATATATTCCCTTACACACACTTTCAATGTAGACTAGATGCTCTTTCATACACTTATTATTATTATTATTGCATTGTATATAGTAGTTAATGCTAATGTTTAGTTATCCTTTGTGATTCTTGTTTGTTTTAGCCTGAGCCTACTTTTTATTTTATTTTCCTTTGTGTGAGAGTACATTGAGAGTTATGCAAACCGGAGCCAATTTCCTTGTATGTGTACATACTTGGCCAATAAAGCTCATTCTGATTCTGAAAATCTGGTCCTGGAGACACCTATAGTAGCGGGAACTACCACACAAGTGGTTTTGGGTACTTTGCCAGGTGTCTACTTTATATATGTCTGTCTGTCTGTGGACAGATTTTGTCACCACGATAGTGTCAAAAGACTCAAAACCATGCAAGATGTAGTCACAAAACTTTACAGGTGTTGAATGCCGAAAATGGGTGTGTTCCGAGCAAGGGAGCCCCACCATATTGGCCCCTGGCCCACATTCGGGGCATCGGCATCACGGCTGGTGTGATCCCATCCCAAGATGGTCTATAGTTATTGTCTATTTAACTCTAAACAGGTGAGTTATATAAAAAATCAGTCCCCGTACAGTTGTCATGAAAGGTAAAATTAGCGATATTAGAGACATTTTTTTTTTTTTTTTACCGGCTGTAAACATGTTTATTTATGCTGTAAACTCGGGTATTTTAACATGTGGGTGAATGTAGACCGACACACTTTTGCAGCCAGCCTCAAGTGGCCATTTGAGAAACTGCAATTTTTAGTACTTTCGCATTGGTCTCAATTGCGGGAGGGTGTGTGTGTGTGGGGTGGGGTGCCGTCCGCCCACTGGGGCTGCCGGCTGGGACGGGGGCCATCCATGTCTGAAAATGAGCAGGCAGGGAGAATACAGCTGGAGCTCCTGCTGTTGACCCTAGCACTGTGCCAGTGGAGCACCTTCCAGAACCAATGAGCTCTCTTAAATCCTGTCAGAACCGTGACAAACCATCCAAAATGCCAGTAAACACTGGCAGAGCCACTGCTAAGAACATGTAAAAGCAGTTAATTTTATTTTAGCCGGATTTTTAACAGGGTTAGAGGCCGATATGTTGGGCCTTTCAATGAAAATCAATGCCTGTTAGGATAATTTATAATGAGAGTGAAAAACATGATTTTATTCAACAGCACGACAGCAGTGTCTAACTGGCAATGAAACCTGCTTCACTCTGCTGCTAACCAAGCTAATAATTTCATTAGTGTTTTAATGGAGTTTTAGTGTCCCATGGAGTTCCTAATGCTGTTTCAGAGGCTTCCACCTTCAGAGTGATATTCTGCATACAACACTGAATTCAGGCCCGTAGCCAGGGTTTGAGAAATACCGAGGTTTATCGTGGTGTGGGGGGCCCAGGGGGGGCTGTGCCCCCCTGGATAGAACATTTTGTCCATTTTAAAGTAAAATGCTTCAATCTGGTGCACTTTGAGAGCAAAATGAAGAGGCTAGATCTATAAAGAACTACATACATCATGTTAGATTAATATCCTCTTTACTGTGCTGTTGCCTTAAAATGATACAAAAAATAAATGTCTCCCCATATGATATAATTTATATTCTGCATACAGGTCACATGGCAGAATACTGCTCATTTAATAAATACAATGGCCCATCTACACAAACATCACTTACAGGGGAGTTACTTACCCATTCACTTCAATAGAACTGTCCCCAAAGTCTAGCCCCAATCTAGCCTCAATGCAAAATCTGAATGTTGTGAGTTATCTCTCTTCCTTCTATAGCACACAGAGAGGAAGCAAATTGTTGCATTTCCGATCAACTGTCGCATTAAAACATCAATGAGAGATTAATAGATCTGGGGACCGGGGCTATTTAAAAAAAAAAAAAAAAAAAGTTTTTTTTTTTTTTTTTTTTTTTGGTGTGGAAAATACCGAGGTCATGACCTCGGTGTCCTCAATGGTAGCTACGGGCCTGACTGAATTGATGGATTTTTGGTGTAAAAATGGTTACACTTAAATATGTATTGGCACACAAGATGTTGGCTCTTTCAATGCAAGAATATTATATCTGTATAATATCTGTCTAAAGGCCCAATTATACTCTACGTTAAAGACGAAGACAGACAGAGCCTTCTGTCCGTACTCTGCGTTCATTTTGTGCATTTTCGGTCCGTCCTCTTATGGATACGCATGAAACAGAGCAGAACTACACACACACTCATACATTTGACTCTCTTCTCTGCTGCCCACTGGGGGATGTATTGCTCTCTTTTTTTCCAATACTTTATTTTTCAATTTTCAGAACAAAAGTGAAACAAAAAAACAAAAAACACATACCGACATTACAACATAGTGCTACCAGACGTGTAAAGGTGGGCTCAGACTACAGGATTTTGAAAATCCTAGCCGATTTTGAAATCTGGCTGTGACACGCACTACAGAAGAATCTTCCCAGATTATCTTCCCTATAATCTCAAACATGCACACTACAAGATTTGTAAATGTGGCGCACCACGCACTACAGGATATTATTAAGATTATCGGCAGGATAATCACCTTGACGCCCGGCCATACTCCGAACCGGTTTTGATTTTGGAGCGTCAAATGGGGTTCCAGCAGCGACCAGACAAGATTGTCTGGACAAGTGAGAACACAAACGCATCGGCTACCAAAATATATTCCCCTGCTGCATGTCATGATGAGATCAGATTGGCAAAAGTTTGGATAGACTGGATTGCTTCCCGCAACAGCAATGCCTTTTTCCCCACACTGCCTGATAGACACGTAGGAGATTACAGCCTCTGACCGGCAGGGGCTCAAAACTACGGTATAACAACTTTTTATAAATTGGTCATTGGTCTGACTATAAAGTCTATAAATTCTATAAATTAGTGACATTTTCCCCAAAATACACATGGTTCTGTGCTGTTGGTATTTGGTAGCCTATCTGATGCCTGCAGTGCGCTATAGGAGCAGAAATTGACGCGTATCAAATGAGCCGCGTCAATTAACGATAATGAGGGGAGTCTTGCGCAGCAGCAGGATGATGTAGGCTATTCGTGCAGATTTTTAGTCCTAAATATCAAACATATTTGATATGATCGGGACGGCCCCGATGAGGCTGTGAGCAGATCGGGAGGCTTAAGATTGGATCTGCAAACCATTCACATTACAAGATAATCTGTGCCGATCATCGGCAAGCTGCCAGGCCAGATTTCTCCTCAGATTCTCGGGAGGGGTAAATCGGGCCAAAAATCCTGTAGTCTGAGCCAGCCTTAAGGTGCTTAAGTGCTTGTAAAAAAAGAATAATAATCAAAAATTAAGGAGTCCATTAGAGTAGCTGGACGAGTCACTAATTTCTAACCTCATCAAAGTAGGCCAGGAACGGGTCCCAAATAGTTGAGAACTTCCCAAGTGAGTTCGCCCTCATGTACCTGAGTCTCTCCATGCGCACAACTGAAACCATGTCCGTCAGCCACAACTGAAAAGATGGTGGAGAGTGGGACTTCCACTCCTGTAGAATGAGTCTCTTGGCGACAGTCATTCCCTGCGTCAGAGATTGCTGCACAGCCGTAGGGAGGAGTAGAGAAGATTCAGAACAGCCGAAGATGGCAAGTTCCGCCTCTGGTTGAAGGGTTATTTTATAAGCCTTAAGGTCTTTGCACACACAATCCGATTGTTTTCGTATGCGTGTTTTTTAATCCGTCATCTGAAAACACAGACGGGTCCCAGCTCGCACAAATCTATTGACTGATGCAAAAAATTCAGAAAATCGAACCTCATCCGAAAACTTAAATGACAGACGTAATTGTCGGATTCGGTGTGTCAATGATGATTGACACAAATGAGGTCGTATTCTTTCTTTTTTTCGTGCGTCAATTTCGGACGAATACGGACTTGGTGTGCAAAAGCTATTAGAGTACCAGTCAAGTATTTTGGCCCAGAATCCGGATAGTGAAGAACAAAACCAAAAAGCGTGTGACAGTGTGTCCTCTAACACCTGACACCTATCACATAGTGGTGAGACAGAAGTGTAGATCCTCTGCAATCTAGACTTGGAATAGTGAAGTCGATGAGTGACTTTAAATTGAATCAGCTGGTGTCTGCTGTTAATTGAGCAAAGTTCGACCACAGACAGACTCCTGTCCCAAATAATTTCAGACAACTCAACACCAAGTTCCTCCTGCCATGCCTCTCTAATCCTCTCAGTGGAGGCCCTGATACAACCATCAAACGGGTACACAAATCTAGAAATAATATGCTTGGAGTGAGGGGGGCTCAGCAAAACAAAAAAAAGCATGTTCATTTGGGAGAACTTCAAAACCACAAATCTTGGATTGAACATAATGTCTAACTTGTAGGTATCTGAACCAATGCGTGTTGGGCAACTCAATAGCATGGCTGACGCGGAGGAGTTTGCAATAGAGCTTGCCTCCATTTTTAGCCACGGGGGGCCCGAGAATTAAATTGCCAGGAATCCCTTGCCGTCAAAACATTAAAGCCCTAGGGCTTCCCACTGGCCTTAGGCGCTAAACTGGCATTAAACGCAAAAAAACACGCTTCGCGTCTGACTCGGGAAGATAGCATCATGTTTTTCGGCCCCGAAATGCGCTTTAAGCCGAAGAGGCCTGGGCGCAGTGCCAGAAGGGGCGTTTCGGCCTTAAATACCGGTCCAACGCTATCTTCCCCTCTGGCGTTAATTTAGCGTTTTTCAAAACCAGGCCTTATTCAGTGCCCCGGGGATATTATTGTGCGTAATTACGCAGCGGCCTGCCATAGCCGATCTCACTCTCTCTCCCCCTCTCTCTCACTCCCTCTCTCTCGCGCATCAGACAGGCACAATGAAAAAAAGTTGTTATACCGTAGTTTTGAGCCCCTGTCATTCAGAGGCTTTGCATCATCCTACCTGTGCAGTGGGGGAGAAGAAAAGGTAGCGAGAGAAAATGATATAATTCTGCCCAAACTTTCACCAATCTAATCTCATCATGACATCCAGGGATAGGCTATATTTTTCTAGCCGATGCGTTTAGAACATTATTTTCCCTTTGATCTTGCTATAGTGTAGCGTATTTACATGCTTGCTGTATTGAAACTGCAGTGAGATTTGTTTGAGAAGCATAATAATATGGAATAATGTATATGGAGACAGACGGGGATGGAAGAGGGAGGGGGAAAGCTCAGAGTGCTTTGGTCAGGCTTTTCTGACCGGACTGGATCGCTCCATGGAATTGGAACATGAAAGGGAGTTTGTCATTCGTTTACTGCACTTCTCCAATGAGCACGTTGTGAATAATTCTACGCTTAAAAGGCGTGGTTATAATGCTTATGTGTAGTGCCGACACGAAAATAGGGACAGTGCCGGACCACGCCCACTAATAGGGCTGCGCCTGGCGCTAAGCGCTAATTTAAAGTCGAACTGAACCTGTTCGTCACGTGCATAATGAGTCCGTTTCAGACTGAAAACATAGTTTGTCTAAGATGACAGGTTGAGAGGCGGGTCATAGTATCATGTCAATGATTTTATTTGACAATTCTGGCGACTGGATTGGGCTTTGGCCAATCCTGGCGTGTTCCGCCTCCAAATCGAGTGGGATTCAGTGTGTTGTGGCGCTCCCCTCGGGAAGAGCCTTTTTTTTTTTTTTATAATATTTTTATTTGGTTTTTCTGATTTTAACAAACAAAAACAAGAGCATGACAGCTCAGACACAACATTGGTCTGGACAGTGACAGAAGGTGAAAGAATAAACCAAAAAATAAGTGAGAAGAAAAATAAGGTCAATCTCCAGAGACATGATGCACTACATGATTGTTTGGTGCAAATTTCTCTTCTCTTAAATTTTTTCCCCCTTCTGGTCCTTACCAGAACAAACAAACTCCGACAGAAACAAAACAAAAAAACAGACAACAAAAACACGCGCGTACACACACACTCCAATGCTACAACATGGTGATTGTGGTTGTAAAGATATAAAAATAAAAATAAATGAATCTTGTGAATAGGATCCTGCATAGGGGGATCCAAGGGAGGTCAGTCAGGCGAATTACCCGCCGTCCCTGACCACATCGAGGTAGGCCAGAAACGGTTCCCAAACAACAACAAATTTTCCAAGTGAGTTGGTCCTCAGGAACCTGAGTTTCTCCATCCGTATAACAGAAATCATATCCGCCAGCCACCGCTGAAAGGAGGGTGGAGAGGGGGACTTCCATTCCTGCAAAATTTGTTTCTTGGCAACAATTGTCCCCTGTGCCAGAGCTTGTTGCACAGCTATGGGGAAGTCCAAAGAGGACTCCGAGCAGCCTAGGATGGCGAGCTCTGCCTCCGGCTGAAGGGCTATCCTGTAGGCCTTGGAATACCAGTTGAATACCTTGGTCCAGAATCCAGTCAGTAAAGGACAAAACCAGAAAGCATGAGACAAAGTGCCCTCGGATACATGACACCTGTTGCACAGTGGTGAGATAGATGGATAAATCCTATGCAACTTATGGTTAGAATAGTGGAGACGGTGAGTGACTTTAAATTGGATCAGTTGGTGTCTACTATTAACTCATTCATGGCCAGTTTAGGACTGCCAATATTTAGCACAGGCCAAAGATTTTCATAATTGTTGGTCATCTTTCAAGACCCACAGTAAATTATCTATTAGCACCAAAGTGATTTGCAATACCTCAAAATGAAGATGTACGTCTCTGGGTTCACCAGGGAAAAAAAAGTGAGCTTTTAGCATGTTCTGTACTCTACTTATAGCCATTTATATACACCCTGTTTTCACCAAAAAGGTCTCTCTGAGAAGATAAATTGCAGAAAATGGCATTTTTCTAAATCACACAATCTCAGGCAGAACTCGCTCTCAATTCTTTTATTTTGAACTGTATTGACATCAGACATGTAAATATCATTCGTTATGACACAAATGAAAAAAAAAATATATATATATATATACATGAAGTGCCTTTTTTACATTCAACAATACAGTTTACTCAGTGTGAGTGAGTGTGATCATAGAATAGAATGCAGAGATCAGTGTAGTCTCTCTCTCACACACACACACACACACACACACACACACACACACACACACACACTCCTTACCGCGAGATCATCCGGGTCCTGTCGCATTGGAATCCAGTCTTCCTCGACAGGAAAGTGGCCGTGCTGCTTCGCTCTGTGTGAAAGCCATTTCTGTGGCGAGGCTGCTGTTCTCCTCCAACTCACACAGTTGCAGTGTTTGGAATAACGCCGTTTAAAAGAACGGCGTTAGGTAACGCCGTTATTTTTTCAGTAACGGGGTAATCTAACTAATTACTGTTTCCGTCGTTACAACGCCGTTATCGTTACTGAACGCTAAAAGCGGTGCGTTACTATGAAATGATTGAGTAAACTACCCGTAGCCTACACTAGTGTTGTCAAGTGAGGAGACCGGGTGGGTTATAACGAGATAAACGATTATGATTGGCTAAGGCAGAGTCATGTGTTTCATGGTAGCCAATCGGAGCCAGTGTTACACACGAGCCAGGAGTCAGGACACGGGCGACACACACACACAGACACACCAAACAGATTCGAGGAAGCAGCAGAAATGGCGAGTCCGGAGTAGAGAGCTGCGCGGGGCTGAAATTTCGGCCCAAGCCCTCCCCGGCCCGTGACATGCAGACCCGTGCCCGATCCAGCCCGTTGCGAGGCCCGAAGCCAATATTACGATATAATGACACATCTCTCTCCCTCTCTGTTCCACGTGCTGCGTCGCCGCGCGGCCGTCCTGCGCAGCCTCTCTCTGTCTGTCTCTCTGACTCTCTCTCTCTCTCTCTCTCTCTGTTCGGGAGCTGTCCGCTCGCTGTACATGGACGGACAGGGTCTGTGTGTGGCTATGGGAGTGTCTGTGCACCTCTCCTCCTCTTTGTCTGACTGCTCCGCTGTGTAAAATCAAGCGAGTATGCTAATACAACATTATTTAATTGAATTATTGAAACGGCCCGACCCCGGACCTATTAATTAAAAATAAATAAAAAACAAGCCCGGCCTCGGCCCGAGGGGCCCGTGAGGGTACCCTCAGGTTTGCAGCAATCCATGAAAATTTGGCATTTTCAAGGTGGAGATAACGCAAATAGTTACTTTCCCTGGTAACTAGTTACTTTTATTATAGAGTAATTCAGTTACTAACTCAGTTACTTTTTGGAACAAGTAGTGAGTAACTATAACTAATTACTTTTTTAAAGTAACGTTCCCAACACTGCACAGTTGTGACTCCGTCTCGTCTCTTTCGGGCTGGCACACAGGAACGGGGTCGAGGGACCAGGATCGATCATGTTGGTCACGGGTTTGACTACCGCGAACGATCGATGTCCGCTGCCCTGCAACAAGCCGATCAGCTCGTGCGGCGCGCCGAGGGGCGTTTCAATGGCGTTTCTCCTCTCTGCACAACTTCACAAGGAAGCGCGTTTCTCTGTTTTGTGTTTTTCCTCCTGCTCATTTCAAAACAACAGCTGCGGTATGTGTTTGATAACGTGTTGTCGGCTTGTCTTTGTGGCTAGGGACCTGAAAACATGTCACAGGCTGGGGAAGTGTTTGAACTACGCGCTGCACTAATAAAAACAAAAACACGTCAAACACGTCATTGGCCCTGAGGGCTATTCCTGATAACACGTCAAAGACGTCTTTGGCCATGAATGAGTTAACTGAACAGAGTTGTATCATAGACAGGCTCCTATCCCATATAATGTCAGACAGCTCAATGCCGAGTTCGCCCTGCCACGCTTCTCTAATCCTCTCAGTCGAGGCTGTAGTGCAATTATCAAACAGGCATACAAATCTAGAAATTAGACATTTGGAGTGAGGAGGGCTCAGCAATACATCAAAGAAAGCATGTTCCTTTGGGAGCACTTCAAAGGTGTGAATCCTGGATCTAACATAATTTCTAAGTTGCAGAAATCTGAGCCAGTTGGTACCAGACAGCTCAAACTTCCTTTTCAGTAGATCAAAGGATGCAAAATGGCCATCTATGTATAAGTCTTTGATGGAAACTAGACCCCTCTCACTCCAGGCATGATAGTTTCTGTCTGACCATGGGGGCAGAAAAGAGTGACTGAAACAAATTGGCATGTGAACAGAAACATCTGGTAAATTCAAAACATTCCTAATTTGGTTTAGGATTCTAACAGAGTTTTTCACAACAAAGCTTGGATTTTCTAAGGTCCCAGGGTTATCTAATTTAGCAAACAATATAGCTGACAGTGAGGAGTTGCCAACAGAGCTGGCCTCCATTTTTAACCACAGGGGGGCCCCGGAAGTCAGATCACCAGGCGTTCCTTGAAGCCAAAACATTAGAGCTCTAACATTAGCAGCCCAGTAATAGTGCCTAAACACTGGTAAGGCCAGGCCTCCTTGAGACTTGGGTTTTTGCAAATGAATTTTTGAAATTCTATGATTCTTATAGTTCCAGATGTAAGACATAATTATGGAGTCCAGTTTTGTAAAAAAAAGCCACTGTGAGAAAAATGGGGAGGTTCTGAGACAAATAGAGGAACCGGGGAAGTGAGACCATCTTAATTGAATTTATCCGACCAATCATAGACAGAGGCAAAATTTTCCAATTTTCTATACATTGTTTGAGTCTTAGAATAAAGTCATCAAAATTCAACTTAACTATTAGTTCCGGATCTCTGGGTATGGTCAAACCAAGATAAGTAAGGTGGTCCTTTGCCAGTTTGAATGGGAGATTTTCCAGAAAACCGGGAGTGAAAACATCAGAAAGAGGCATGAAGTCACTCTTTGTCCAGTTAATTGTGTACCCAGAGAGTTTGCTAAAGGAGGTGACTAGTTCTAGAAGAGGGGGAATCGATTTTTCTGAGTTATGTAGATATAATATTATATCGTCAGCATACAAACTGATACGCGTTTCAGTACCACCAACCTCCAGCCCGGCAAGGCTTGGGTGACTACGTATTTTTAGGGCTAGGGGTTCAAGTGCAACAGCGAAGAGGGCCGGAGAGAGAGGGCAACCCTGCTGGACCGAGCGAAGTAGTGAAAAGCTAGTTGACTTGTCGCCATTAGTTATTACTGAGCATGTTGGACTAGCATATATGAGCTTTACCCAGGATATGAATGATTTGCCGAACCCGAATCTACGCAGTGACTCAAACATATAAGGCCACTCAACTAGGGATGTCAATTTTCGGTTAATTTCACTTTCGATTAACCGACGCTAATAATCGATTAACCTATCGGTTAATTCATAATTTTTTTATATTATTATTATTTTTATTTTTTTGTCTATTTACTCAATGAGCTCATGCCCAAACAAGGCGTGTCTATTTAGATGCTGAAATGTTAATGCTTTTTGTGTTAGAATTTCTAACACAAAAAGCATTAACAAGCATTAACAAAAAGCATCAACATTTCAACACAAATTATTTTTGTGTTAGAATTTCTAACACAAAAAGCATTAACATTTCAGCATCTAAATAGACACGCCTTGTTTGGGCATGAGCTCATTGAGTAAATAGACAAAAAAATAATAATAATAATAATATATATATATATATATATTAACTGATAGACCGACAGCAATAACCGAACAACGACGTTAGCGACGGTTAATCGATTAACGGTTAACCGTTGACATCCCTACACTCAACCTGATCAAATGCCTTCTGTGCATCAAGCGATAAAATAGCTGCGCCGTTAGTCTTACTATAATCTGTATATATAGTATTGAGGAGACGTCTGACGTTAAAGAACGAAAACCTATTTGGGATGAATCCTGTTTGGTCGGGATGAATGATAGATGACAAATGCTTATTTAACCGGGTGGCCAACGTTTTAGTAATTATCTTTCTGTCAAAGTTCTGCAGCGCTATGGGTCTGTAGCTTGCCGGGTCTACTTCCTCCTTCCCCTTTTTTAAAATAAGGGAGATGTTAGCTTCATACAATGTTTTAGGTAAGGCATTATCTTTCTTAGAGCTGGATATCATTCTGAGGAGGAGTGGGGCAAGAATGTCACAGAATTTCTTGTAGAATTCAGCGCCAAAGCCATCCGGTCCGGGCGCTTTGCCTGATGGGAATGATTTAATAGCAGATGTTATTTCTTCCAGTGTGAAATCAGAGTCTAAGTCGTCTCTGGCGGCATCGCTAAGTTTGGGTGTTTCGAGAGGGTCAAAGAAGTCATTCAGATCAGACTGAGCAGCATCATACTTAGATGAATAGAGTTTGCTGTAAAACTCCCTAAAACGATCATTTATTTCTTTTGGGTTCGTCAGCAAGGTGCCCCTCTTTGATTTAATAGTAAGGATTGACCTGGAGGCTTTGACGCCCTTAAGCTGGCGCGACAGGAGCCCCTCTGGCTTATCTCCCAATTCAAATTGTTTTTGTCTCAACTTGAAGAGGAGAGTATTTATTTGACCACCCAGGATGCAGTTGTATTCATATTTTAGCTTCAGTATTTTATTATAATCTTCAGATGATTTCGAGACCTGGTATGTCGCTTCAAGGGCGGGGAGAGTATTCTCAATCTCTAATAATCGGCTCCGTCTCTCCTTTCTAGCAACGGATTCATATGAGATTATGTCTCCACGGATGACAGCTTTGAGTGTTTCCCATAGTATGGAATCCGAGACTTCGCCGTTATCGTTGAATTCCATAAAGCATATCAATTTCTAGATTTAATCAAACTGTTTAAGACCTGTACTGATGAAATATGTGGGGGTGGGCGTGAAGATAATCTGTCTAAGTGTGGATCTAGGTAGCAATTCAAGTCACCTCCAATTATGATATTCGAATAATTAGCATCAGGAAGTAAATCAAAAACATTTTTGAAAAAGGTGGGTTCATCTGTGTTGGGACCATAAATATTAAGTAAAGTTAATGGAAAAGAATCAATAGTGCCAGAAATTAAAATGTACCTTCCAAAACAGGCGCGTAGCCACGGGTGTGCTAGGGTGTGCCAATGCCACCCAGACAAGCCGCTGGCACACCCAAAAAAAATGGGGTAAAAAAGGTTTTTTGTTTTGTCTGCAAAACACATCAACGCTGTCATGCGCTGTGTCCAACTTATCCTATGTGCGAATAGAAATCACGCTCCGCTGACGCGTGATTTCTAACCCCACATAGGATAAGCAATAACCACGCCCTGTGGCGCCGGGATTGGCCAGGAGCAACACTGGAGGGCACGCAGCCCAGCGATTTCATGAACCAACTCTTGAGAACGAACAGCGATTTCGAGAGCGGACATTGAGAGCGGACATTGAAATTAATTATGGTCACCTTCCCTGCTGAAAAAACCAGCATGCACCAGCATAGCTTTTTATGCTGGTGTACCAGCATCCCAGCATCGCATGCTGGGATGCTGGTCAATTTGTTGTGTTTTGAAAACACAACAAGTTATGCTGGTGGTGTGACCAGCATGGGATGCTGGTCACACCACCAGCATACCAGCATCATTGCATGCTGGTCACATATGCTGGTCTTGTGACCAGCATGGGAAGCATACACCAGTACACCTATGCTGGTGTGCTGGTGTGACCAGCATACACCAGCTATTCTGGTGTCAAAACACAACATGCTGGTCTATGGTTGAATGCTTGTTAACCAGCACCCCATGCTGAGAGTAGTCAGACCAGATAAACATCACAAAAGTAATCTTTCTTGAACTAGTTAAATGAAGACTATTTCAGGTTTACATAACAATATAATTATTTATTAAATAAAAGCAACACAGAGAGGGAGTGGGAGAGAGAACCGCACATACAGCAGTGCACCTGAACAGTCAGCCTGTACCTGTCTTTATGTCAAAAGTATTAAAAGTAAAAGTGTGACTCAACTCAATTAATGTGCTGAAGGCAATTAAAGACTCATTACAATTAAACTCAATTAAATAATAAAACTACTGACTAATTAACAATAACACAACAAACAGGCAACATCACCCGACAAGAAAAGAGGTCACCCCAGGAACAGCTGGAGAAGAGGTGTGCAGGCAGAAATGTCTGGGAGCAGGCTCAATTGGGGAGAACAGGGAAGAACCGCCAACCACCGACATTTTGTCAATAGCCTATGCTCCCTTGAGGAGCAAAGGCCTTAAGTCAAATCAGAAGTAGAGAATTCCACTGAAAAACAATGCAGATTTATTTTGCACAAAATCTCACAATCCTAAAAACTTTATGGAAAAAAACAATGTTTTGCAGGCATTCATTTACCGTAATTAATTAATTTCAGTTATTGAGAGTTGATTTGAGTTCAGTCGTGGACCAGTGATGTCATTCACAAATCACAACTTAAATCAACTCTCAATAACTGTCAAACTAAATGAATGCCTGCAAAACGGTTTACAGTTTTTGGATATGTGTGAGATTATGTGCAAAATAAATCAGCATTGTTTTTCGGTGGAGTGTCCCTTCAAGTGCTATTCTTTGCTTGTTTGTTTATGTCCATTATTTTCTCTGTGATGTAGCATCCAGGCTTCCCCACTCGAGCTTCCACATCTGCTTCACCCAGGTTTTGGTTCTGGAGCCATTCTTTGTATCAAACTGAAAAGCAAACAGAGATAAATTAGTGGCAGAGTAACACTGTTCTTTGGTCAATATTTCAACTGCCATTTGAAAAAGTGCTACACAAAAGTGACACATGAGCTACTTTAAAAATTATTTCACTGTACTGTCTGCCCAGGGTCTAGCTGTACAAAGACCTTTCTGGCTCACAGCCCGATTGGTCCCAAGTTCCCAACACATTTTAAAATTCATCTTGAAGTTGATAAGTCAGATACTGTAAGTGGGGGCGTTAAATCGCACCTTTCTGATCCACCTTGGAACCTGGTAAAACAGCTCATCCATTCCAGACACATTACAATTTGGTAAATAAGAGTCCAAATGCAGTGACACATGCATTAGGTTCCATGGGATCATGGCATCAGCTATGTGCACAAATCATTTATTTAACAAGCCAGTCACCTTTAATTAAAACTACAGCCACCCACAGGATATGTCCATCTAGATCGTTTTGGTGTGAGTTGCTGAGTTTTGGAGACACCGGCCATGTTGTGGTGCTCAAAGCACACACAAAAAATAAAAATAAAATAAAATAAAATAAAATCCTTTCCAGAAAGGATAAAAAGCAAGTAGGCCTAGAGGACCACAGGAATAGGTTTTTGGAGAAAAGAAAAGTTCTCAACTTACTTAACAGATTAATGTGTGTCCTCCACTGGCTGTTTCTCCCTCAATGTATGATATCTCATCGAAAACCTGCACACACACAGTATATAGACAAAGAGACAGTGTCAATTAGAAAAGCATGTGTGAAAAGCAGCACTTGCCCCTCCCTCATTACCACCACTGAGGTGCCCTTGAGCAAGGCCCTTAACCCCTTAATGTGTGTGTGAGTGCGAGCAGGGCCCACTTGAAAAAGAGATGGAAATCTCAATATGGTTACATCCAAGATCTACAGAGCATTACAGCAGGGAAACAGTTTAGTGACTGTAATATTTGCACAATTGAAAAGTGAAACCCAACGAAAAAGGTCTGGGTCAGTTTCTCTAGCTTTACTTTACACATCACAAATACCAGGTAAGGTAGAGCTTTCCCCCTGTTTTCATATTTATACAGTAATTAAATCAGCTCCACCATTAAAGTCGAAGTGAACCGGAACGGAATGCACCAGCGCGAGCGTCAGACACTGAAAACGAATTGAGAGGCGGACCATATACGTGTCGATGATTTGATTTGACAATTCTGAGGACTGGCTTTGGGATTGGCCAATCCTGGCGTGTTCCACCCGCAAATCCAGTGGGATTCAGCCTGTTGTCATGCTACACGAGTGGGATCCGCAGAGTACCAGGGAGCCAGCTGCTTCGTGCGGGGCGAGCGGACAATCCGATTCATAGGTGCTGCCCGCCCGCCTGGAATCTCCGAGAGACGACCCCTGACAGCCAGGGAAGCTGTCAGGCTCGGAGGCGCGCGCCATTATCGTTATAAATGTAAATAATATTCCTGGAATGCGTGTTTTAACGAGCCAGTTACATTTCTTTGCATTCTTAGACATTACCGTTTGATTTAGTTTGCATAATTGCTCAAGTTAGTAGTTAGTTTATGGGCTAGAAACTCTGCCAGATGACAGGCACTAGGCGCCATTTTCGCCTTCATTTGGAAGAGAAAATGATCCTGTAATGAAGATTTGATTGACAGCTGAACCAAAATACTAAACTAAATACTAAACCAAAATACTAGCCTGTTACAATATAGAATTATCACCCAGCCATAACGCCACCACAGGCGCGCGCACGCACGCACGCACGCACACACAGACACAGACACACACACACACACACACACACACAGAGTTGAAGGTGAGAGCAGAGCTCTATCACGGTAAAAAAGTGTTCCCCCCTCAGCGGCCCCTCTCCTTCTTACAAGTAATTGACGTGAATAACCTCTTTCTGTCGTATAGTAAATAACACACAAGTTAAGCCTACTTCACTCACCTCCACAAATAATCTGCTTCAAGCCGCCGGTTCGTTGTTTCTGGAGTTTATTTGAAGACCGGAGCAGTGAGTGCTGTACTGACAATTGACAAATGGTGCAGACAGGTCCAGCCGCGCGAAAGTTTGGAGATGGTCTCGCGCAGCATATCAGAGGCGTAGTGATACTCAGTTCCATAAAATAGTTCCAATTGAATGGAGGGTATGCAGCACGGACGTCACTTTCCCACTGGAACACGCCCCCTCAATCGGGACTGGCAAAACCTAAAACCTATGGGCAAAACATTCAGCAGGTTCTCTGTTGTTTGGAGCAGTAGGTGTCATTAATCTAGGCTGATTACTGCATTCAAAATCAGTCTTGCTGTCACTCAGTGGGCGTGACCATGCAGTGACTTCTGCCTGTGACATCACGTGCATACCCTCTATATGGGAAAACTGGCCTCAGAAATGAGTCTGACCCACGGCCACCTAGAGTTTAATTAAAGCCTCTTTACAGTAGAAAACATAACATAGCTTGAAAGTAATAATATTAATAATAATGACAACAACAACAACAATAATAATAATAATAATAATAATAATAATAATAATAATAATAACAATAACAATAACAATAAAGGTAATAATAATAATAATAATAATAATAATAATAATAATAATAATACATTCATGTGTAATGTTATTTTAAAGGACTATGCTTGATATAGAATTGCATTAGCCTCTTGTATTGTGTTATATTAGCCTGTTACCCTGTAAGGTGTTTTGTTGGGCATGGTTAAAACTTTTTTCTTGTGTGTTGCGTTATTTGTTGCTTATGTTATAACTTGGCCCTGTACCATTTATTTTATCTGGCAAGCTGTCAATGGAGGCCAGAAGACGATACAAAATATAAAAAAGAAGGCATATAACCCTAGCCTGGGTAAACCCAGCCTCCACGTGACCTGCTCTCAGACCTGCTCTGCTCTCGTAGTGACTGAGAGCAGGTCTGAGAGCAGGTCACGTGGAGGCTGGGTTTACCCAGGCTAATATAACCCACCCTATAACCCATAGGGGATGGGTGATGGGCCAGATTGTTTCCCAAACTTTTTCACATCAAGGTCCCCTAAACTAGACCACAGACCCCCAATTTTGTGCCAGGGTCCCCCATCCAATAAAACTTTAGCTTTTAGATGTTTTCCTCATGGTTGCCATGGCAGCCATTTTACTTTCCACTATAACCTAATTATTTTTGCATCAAATCTCCTGAACCAAACATGATGACAGAAAAGGTGATGTCTACCCCTTACTGTATGTTTTCATGGTATGATCCAGTGTAGGAAATTAGCCAGGGGCAAGGCCAAATATGCTCTAATAAATCTCAGAATGCACCAAAAAAACATGATCAAGGGGCAAAAATTGTCCCCAAGATTTTGATAGGCCTAATTATATTCTCATTACATTAATTACATTTTCATTTGCTTCTCTAACACACACTAACACAATTAACTTTTGTAAAACACCCCAAAAAGGGACCTGGGCTTGGCCTGGACACGAAAGTTAAAATTAAATCCATGCCATGGACCAGCAGGGTACAGAGGAGGTCATTTCCATTGTGGAGCACTTCACAATCTCCTCCACCAGCATGACCATGCTGGTCAAGCAATCCCCAGCACAACCATGTTGGTCCACCAGCTTCACCATGCTGGTCCAGCAACTTCACCAGCTTCACCATGCTGGTCCACCAGCTTCACCATGCAGGTCCACCAGCTTCACCAGCTTCACCATGCTGGTCCACTTGCTTCACCATGCTGGTCCACCAGCTTCATCAGCATGACCATGCTGGTCCACCAGCTTCACCAGCTTCACCATGCTGGTCCACCAGGTTCACCATGCTGGTCCACCAGCTTCACCATGCTGGTCCACCAGCTTCACCATGCTGGTCCACCAGCTTCACCATGCTGGTCCAGCAACTTCACCAGCAAGGCCATGGTAGTTTACCAGCTTCACCAGCAAGCATTAGCTGGTGGACCAGCAAGGTAATGCTGGTCCACCAGCATCAGACCAGCACTAACCAGCATAGACCAGCATCAGACCAGCACTAACCAGCATAAACCAGCATAGACCAGCAAGAAATTCATGCTGGTCTATGCTGGTTTTTTCAGCAGGGTTATCATAGTAATAATAATAAGCAATAATAATTGTAATCTACACAATGTACACAATCTACAAAAACATGCAATAATATAAACGGTGTTGTGTTCACGTTCATAGCTCATATAATATAATGTATCATATCGTTAATTTCAAGCTTAATTCTTACTCAGAGAAAAGGTACAGCACTGAAAATGTAACAAGCAATAGTTTTTTAAACATCTTTATTTTAAAAGATGAAAAACCCCAGGTGCTTTAGTCCCAAGCTTCAATGCTCCTGGCCAATCCCAGCGCCACAGGGCGTGGTTATTGCTTATCCTATGTGGGGTTAGAAATCACGCTCCGCTGACCTATGTGCCCCGGAGCATCATGGGAATAGTTAAGCTGTCGTCCACGTAAAGTAAACAAATGCACGCACAGCTGTAGCAGCAGCAGCAGCCCAAATCAAGAAGACATGAAACAAAGCTCGCTTTTAAGCTTTTTCGGCAAAGGCAAGAAACGTCGCTTTGACGACGAGGAAGAAGATGACTCGTTGTCACCCTCCCCCTCAACAAGTGCGGATTGTAGTGCACCCTTCCCGCACCTGTATTGGTGGTGTACAGTGGAGAAGAGACAGAGGATTATGAAGAAGATGATGCAGCCGAAACAATGACGTTAACAGCGGGGAACGCAGCCAACAACACACTGGAGGTTTGTGCAGAGCCAGAGGACACTGAGAACGCTACAGATCTCTCTGCAGTAGACGAACCTTCATGCCAACCAAATTTGCGTTCTTTCCCGACTAGAACACTCATTGGAAAAAGTAGGTGAGACTTTTTTGAGATACTAAACAAAGTGGTTTTACATGTTGCCAAAAAATACAATTTAATTGACTGCTTCTACCTGCTAATAATGAGTGTGAAAAGGAGCAAACAACACACAAATATTCCTCTAAATCTGGTTTGAAAAGACCCAAATTTCTTTTGCCGGCGGCCTTGCGGCCGCCGCCAAATGGTCCGCCCCCTGGCTACCCTGGTTTTCTGTGGCACACCCAATGAGCCAAGTCTGGCTACGCTACTGTTCCAAAAGGATCTGAGGTGATGGAGGTAAGCTGGAAAGGAGTGTTTTTATTGAAGAGGATGGCGACACCGCGAGCGTGGGATGAAAATGATGCTTGGTAGACCTGGGAAACCCAGTTGCACCTCAGCTTATGTTGTTGCGTTGACATGACATGAGTTTCCTGCAAAAGGATGATATTCGCAGACAGCGAGTTAAGGTGCTTAAACACCTTCTCTCTTTTGACTTGCTTACCTAGCCCCTTGACATTCCATGTTACTATTTTTATATCCCTACCCCCCAACTGGATGTTATTCTGAGAAGCAGGCATTTATAGACAAAAAAGAATTACAGGTACACCGTGCAGCAAATTGGAGTACACACACACACGCGCGCACACACACACACACACACACACACACACGCACAAAACAGAACAAAAACAAAGATATAAAAGCTGACCAGAGCTGAGCTCCACAAGAGCACGCATAACCCCCCCCCACACACACACGCGCACACACACACACACACACACACACACACACACACACACACACACACACACACACACACACACACACACACACAGAACATGGCTATGCTGTAGACCAACATAAAATAAATGTAACCTTAGCCTGCCGCGCCACTGTATGGCAATACTCTTTTCCTTGAGCATCATGAAAAGAAGGAAATGAGAAAAGACTATGCCCCCCCTCTACTCAAATAGCAAAAGAAAAACAAACAAACAAACAAACAAACAAACAAGACAACAGCAAAAATGTGGTGAAGAGAGGAGGAAGAGAAAGGGTAAAAAATAAATAAAAATAATAATACATGGGATTTTAGCACTCTGCAAATAGATAGTTCCCAATAGCATGTTGGATGATCTGCAAAAAACATTTAATTAGCATGAAATTAATATATTCTCATTTTAAAGTCAAAATTATAACATTTCTTCTTTTTTTTTTTTCTTCTTTTTTTTAATTCTCCTTCTGGGATTGAAACGATTTTAACGTCTTTAGGCAGTCCCAGGTGATCATGTAGCCTAATAGACACCTCTAAGCTAGGTGCGTAGAGCTTGTAAATACGCGAGCTCCATTGAGTAGTCTATTACGTTTCTTCGCTGTTTCCAGCCCAAGTAGGTGTTACCTGTAGGTTGCGTTCCCCACTGCAACGTTAAGTCACTGACCGTCCCGTTTGATCTGTCTGATGAAGTCCTCAGCGTCGCTGGGATTATTAAAGATGCCTGGCTGTCCCTTATATGTCACAATCAGGCGGGCGGTAGGGATCATACCACAACGAAGCCCCATTGATCGAAGTTGGCGTCTCGCCTCATCAAACTCCTTTTGCTTCTTGTGTATACCTGCTGCCATGTCCTGGTAGAACCTGACTCGCTGGTTGTTGTAGAGGACATCACCCTTCTTCATGGCCGCTCTTAACACCATCTCTTTGTCTCTATAAATCAGAAACCTCATTATGACCGTTCTGGGGGAAGCGTTGCGCTCTGTTCTCAGGCCGATTCGGTGCGCTCTCTCGATAGTGAATTTGGTGGAGGCAGGCAAACCCACGGCTTCTGGTATCCAGCTCTCCAGGTATGAGCATGCGTCTTCACCCTCAGCTGCCTCGGGAAGATTAACAAGCCGTAGGTTGGAACGTCTTGATCTTGCTTCCAGGTCCAGTACTTTTTCCTCCAAATCTTTATTTTTACCTTCCAGAGATTTGGGATTGGAGAGCGGTGACGTTGTCTTCAGTTGTTGAAATCCTGGTCTCTGCTTGTGTGACTCGCTCGGCGCAGTCAGTGATGTCTTTCCTGACATTTTCGATAGCGGCCAATACACCGTCGAATCTGGTCGAAAACTCCGCTTTCATGTTGTCGATGGCCGCCAGAATGGTTGCCGAGACGCCAGCAGACTCTTCGGCAGGCGCCTGGTCATTGTTGTAGCTAGTATCCGACGCTGAGTCCTCATGTGGGCTGTTAGCCTCAGCCATTTCCCCAGTGGAGCTAGCTTTAGCTTTAGCTTCGTCGCTAGCAGTAGAGCCTGTTGCTACGAACTCCGACAGTTTAGATTGGCGTGTCGTTCGGCTTTGGGTCTTCTTCTTTGCAATCTTTTTTTGACCCGTCATTACCGTTTCATTTCTTTTTACTGCATGTGAGTATAGAGTCTTGATTGCAGGTTTAAGAAGGGATCTTTATCAGTCAGTGGCGGAGCAGGTTAACGTGCGTCTAGTCAGCCAGCCGCCATTGCCCGCTGGGTTTTTCCCATCCAGCTAGATTTCTGATGTCCGGTGACCACAAAACTAGAACAGAACTAGAACAGCTTAAACACAAGAAGAGCCTTTTGACGGGAGGAGTGGAGTCAAGTCAAGTCAAGTCAAGTTTATTTATATAGCCCTAATTCACAAGCATGTCTCAGAGGGCTTCACAGAAAGTATGTCTAGCTGATTCTAGCTAACACACAGTAACAAGAATATACAGAATAAAGATAACATTTGAACATTTGAAGAAAGCAGGAGAGTGGAGGAGGGAGGGAGAGGGAGGAGGGAGGAGAGGGGGGAGGTGGGGAGAAAATAGGAAATGTGGAGGAGGAGAGAACAGAGGAGGAGAGATGAGGGTGCAGGGGAGGGAGAGCCAGGGTAGGGGTAGGGTCTAGGGTTGGGGGAGGGGAGGGAGTAGGATACGGGCCCGGATTAGGGCGAGGGTGGGGAGAAATGGGAAATGTGGAGGAGGAGAGAACAGAGAAGGAGAGGGTGCAGGGGAGGGAGAGCAGGGGGAATGTGAGAGGGAGGAGAGGGCAGAGAGGAGGAGAGAACAGAGAAGGAGAGGTGGGAGGGCGCAGGGGAAGGAGAGCAGTGGGAATGTGAGAGAGGGGAGAGGACAGAGAGGAGGAGAGAACAGAGAAGGAGAGGTGGAAGGGTACAGGGGAGGTAGAGTAGAGGTAGGGTCTAGGGTGGAGGGAGGGAGTAGGATACGGGCCCGGATTAGGGCGAGGGTGGAGAGAAAATGGGAAATGTGGAGGAGGAGAGAACAGAGAAGGAGAGGTGGGAGGGTGCAGGGGAAGGAGAGCAGGGGGAATGTGAGAGAGGGGGGAGGACAGAGAGTAGAGATGCAGGGGAAGGAGAGCAGGGGAAGGAGAGCAGGGGGAATGTGAGAGAGGGGGGAGGACAGAGAGTAGAGGTAGGGTCTAGGGTGGAGGGAGGGAGTAGGATACGGGCCCGGATTAGGGCGAGGGTGGGGGGAAAATGGGAAATGTGGAGGAGGAGAGAACAGAGAAGGAGAGGTGGGAGGGTGCAGGGGAAGGAGAGCAGGGGGAATGTGAGAGAGGGGGGAGGACAGAGAGGCAGAGAAGGAGAGGTGGGAGGGTGCAGGGGAAGGAGAGCAGGGGGAATGTGAGAGAAGGGAGAGCAGGAAGTGGCAGGGATTCAGGAAAATAGGGGAGAAGAGGAGAAGGAGCAGAGGGGGGGAGAATGAGGAGAGAGCAGGAGAAGGGAGGGGGGGGCGGTGGGATGTGGGGGAGGAAAGAGCATGGAAAGAGAGGAGAACAAGAAGGGGGAAGAAGGGAAGAAGCGGGGGAAGGGGGAAAGAGAGGGGGGGGGGGAGAAGATCAGACAACTGACTACTCTAAGCATTAACCAGAGCTAACTGGGACATAGTATCTAGCTAATCTACAGCCTAATCTGGCCTATCCTACCCTGCTCTAGTCTGATTTTAGCCTGAACACTAACAGGTCAGCCTTAGGCTGTAGCTAATCTATCGCCTACCTAAGCTGTTCTAAACCAACCGGCAGCCCTCGACCAGTGATGAAGAGCACCGATGCCCCCCGACCCGGCCCCCGCCCACATATGGCGTGGGAGGGAAGGCCAGGCCGGGACACAGCGGCACCCCCTCACCCCCAGTGAACGCAAGAAAACCTTTCCACCATATGGATCGCCGCATGGATTGCCCCAGTGACTTGGCTGAGGAGGAACCTTGTGAGGTCGTTGTGCTAGGGGCCAATTGCTGCGGCCCGGGCGGACCCAGCCCCCACGCGACCCGCCCCCCCAGCCCCCAGCCACCAGCATAGTGACTGAGAGCGTGAGAGCAGGCCACGCGGGGGACGGGCCCACCCAGGCCACAGCAGCGGACCCCCATCTGGGGACTCCCCTCCAAGACAGGCCGAGAGATGCCGGGCTAAACCATGCACAGAGTTTCCGATAATGAAACTCTGTGAATGGTTTATTATGGAAATAAAATGTACAAGAGAACAGAAAATTGAAAATGTAAAAAGAGTCCAACAGAAGGGATATAAAAATGTAATTTTTAAATTATCCTAAGATCAGGGAAGGGAGTTGAAAATCTAAAAAGTAGAGTCCAAAAAGAAATAGAAAATGCAGTCTTTAAGTGTTCGTAGGTTTAGAGAATACTAGTTAATTAGCTAGGTGACAAAAAGGGGTAACAAGATTGGGAGTTCCATGAGGATGATCTGAGGAATCCATGCGTTGGTGACATGGATTAAGAGGAGGGGAGGGGAGGATAGGAGTCGGAGGTGATGATTAAGAGGAGGGGAGGATAGGAGTTGGAGGTGATGATGAGGCGGCGGGGGGGGGGGGGCTGGGGGGGCGCCCCCCCCTTCCCTTAGGCAAGCAGGTGACCAGGATGATGAGGATAGGGGTCGGTGATGGTGATGAGCCCGGGGTGTCAGACAGTAGAAGGAGTAGTGGGTAGATGGAGCTCAGCGACCCGCAGGCAGCCAGCTGCCTTCGTGTTGCCGAGCGGAGAGTGCAGCACATCGGCCTGGAATCTCCGAAGTGCGACCCCTGACAACCAAGCTCTCGGATGCGCGCGCCATTATCGCTGCTGTAACGATATGATATCCCTGGAATGCGCGTTTTAACGAGCCAGTTACATTTCTTTGCATTCTTAGAGATTATAGTTTTTGTTTTTTGTTCATGTTTCTAACAATTGGCCAAGTTAGTAGTTAGTTTATGGGATAGGAATTCTGCCAGATGACAGGCACTAGGTGTCATTTTCGACTTCATTTGGAAGAGAAAATTATCCTGAAATGAAGATTTGATTGACAGCTGCATGTCGTGATATGATTGGTTGAAATGGGGTAGAAATTTGATAGTACTAGGTGACGTCAGCAAACTGTACATTACTGTTATCAATGAAATCTTGAAAAATGAACTTTTGATGTGAAAAAGTGTGAAAAACTAAAGAAATTAGATTGTTGTGATTTTGTTTGCATACATTATTTAATAGGTGCACTGCATACCCAGGTATTTGAACTAAAAGAAAAGAAAAGTCATTTTTGGGTTCAGCTCGACTTTAAGGCCAGTGGGACGATAGGGCGCCTAATGTTGGCAGCCCAATAGTAGTGCCTGAACACCGGGAAGGCCTGGTGGATGTATTGCTTAACATGATGCCAACGTGAAAGACGCATGGAAGTATGTGGGCAGTGACGATTACACCGTTTGAAACGGACGCATTTATTTTCGTATGAAAATGGAGTATAAATGAGCATTATGCTAGTGTTTGATGTTTGTCAGCTCCAAAAGGTAGCCTGGTAAACCAGCCGGTCACATGAACTCACATTTCATTTATTTCTTCATTCCCGTCTGGCCTGAAGCTTTCACAACAGTCTTTACAGTGGGCGGAAGTTGGGCGAGTGTACTTGCCTTGACAGACCAGACAACTCCTTCAGCCAATCAGTGTTGGATCCAGTCAAACCGAAATCCACTTGGGAGAACGGCAAAAACATATTTTCCGCCCAGAAACTCCGCTGTTGCATACTCCTGTACTTGTTTAATTGTTGTTATTGAGTCTATTTCTGCAATAACTGCACTTTATGGCTGTTTAAACTAGACAAACATTGACATTACTCCTCAAGGCAGACAGGCAAGGAGGCGGCCATTACTGTTTTGCTAGCGACTTTCTGATTGGCCGGTTACGATGTCAACTACGAGGTGGGTGGCTGACTCGTCCGCTTTGCAGTTTCTCCAGACAGCCATCCCAGTTGAGGCCAGACGGTTCCGCAGAACCAAATGAAATGTGAGTTCACGTGACCGGCTGGTTTACCAGGCTCTGAAAATGTTGTGCTGCTGCTGTATATTTGGTTCTTGTGATAAAACCAAAACATGCTGGAATGGAGGATGAACTTTGGGTGTCTGAAAAGGAGAGATCACGACAGGGTGCTACTGTATGTGACTCAGTGACAGAAACAATGACGGATGACTATCTTACTTTTTGGAGGAAGCTCAACCGGAATGAATATGTATAATAAAAATTAAATCTTATTTCAAAATAAATTATTTTTGGGGGCATTTTGCCTTTATTTGATAGTAGGACAGTATCGGCAGACAGGAACGGTGGGGAGAGAGAGGGGATGACATGTGGCAAAGGACCACGGGTTGGATTCTAACCCAGGACGGCTGTGCGAGGGAATGGCCTTTGCGGTACGCGCTCTACCAGGTGAGCCACCGATGCTCCAAGTTTTACATACTCAACATACATCTTACTGTTTTGCGTCGCATTTTCTTTTGTGGGGCAAAAGACATTTGGTTCCAGAAAAACAAGTTCCCACAACACTATTTTGCAAGAGCACTACGCCGCATCCTGGGCGCTTGGCTCCACCCAGACGCTTGTTTAAAGAAATGCAAACAAAGCAGAGCATCCCCCCCCCCCCCCCCCAGAGAGCCGCAGGAATGAGTCCGGAAGTATTTTCCGGGTTCTTCAGGGAAAAAGTCTATGGGGTTTTAGAATGGGGATTTCACTTAAATGCATAAAATAAGGTCTGTTGTTAACAAAAGTTTTTGGAAACGCGAACCTGGGTTCTGCATGATAATCTTCACAAATGTGAATGCTCTTTTTAAACGCAATTTTTTTAAACGCAATTTTTATAAAACGCTTCAAAAGGCATACAAGTTATTCACGTTTGTGAAGAGTATCATGCAGAACCCAGGTTTGCGTTTCCATAAACTTTTGTCAAATGAGAATTCCTGTTCTTTACACCCCAGACCTTATTTCCAGCTTAAAGTATGATGTTTTACTCACCCAAATACCTTTGGTGTCATTCTGATCCCCCTAGAACAGTGGTTCCCAACCTTTTTACACCAAGTACCACCTGAGAAAGTAGTTGGCTCTCCAAGTACCACCATATGACCGACGTTAAAATACAGTCTATTCAGCTATGCACAGTTCACGCAGGAGGCAAATTTATTCCAACCTGCAGTCTATGTGCAACCTGCAGCAGCTGCACTTGTGCTGGGTTGACTGCTGTCTTCACCTCCTTGTGCTTCATCGTTGCTGCTCTCCTACCACTGGCGCCGGAACAAGGGGGACATGGGGACATTTTGTCCCCCTTAAAATTTGGTCCCCCTAAAAAATTTTTTTTTTTTTTTTTTTTTTTTTTAAATCTGAGGGGGCAACTGCCCCTGACGCTTAGAGCCCACTTTACACTGTTTACACAGCCTGTGATGCTTGTTAAAGCCATGATCGTTGTGGGATTATTACACCTGAGACAGACAGACCCAGGGATCAAATTACAGAGAGCCCACTTTACACTGTTTACACAGCCTGTGACACTTGTTAAAGCCGTGATCATTGTGGGATTATTACACCTGAGAGACAGACAGACCTGGACTCTGTTTGCACTCACTGTCATTGGCTGCTGCTATAATCGTATACGGTTATTGTTATTTTATTTTTGTGTTGAGATGACAAGTTTTGCACTGTGTTTCGAAGTGATAATAATAATAATAAGTTCAGTGTTTCTGCCTGTGTTGCTGTCTGTTGTAGTGTAATTGTAAAATGACCTAAAGGGAGAGCAGGTCACCAAGTGAGTGAGAAAAGGAGAAAATACTGAATAATTACATCACTACAGTATAATCCTAATGTTAATTTAAAATTAGATATTCCTCTAAATATGGCTAAAAATCATCCAGACGTTCAAAAAAACATAATTTTTTCTTGCCGGCGCCCTGACGGGAGCCGGCAAAAAAACATTGAAAAAAAAAATTTTGAAAAAAAAAAAAAAAAAAAAAAAAAAAAATTGACAAAAAAAATAAAAATGTCCCCCTAATTGCAAACTCGTTCCGGCGCCACTGTCTCCTACAGCTCTTTTACGATTCCCTCCCGTTTTGATCCACTTTAGCATCCCTCCTCGTCTTTGTTCACCACTTGTGTAACCATGCGGGGCGGGCAGGTAATTGTGCATGCGCAACAGGTATAGTGTCCGTCAGAAACAAATATTTGTTTCTAAATCTCAAGACAACAAAATAAACCTCAATTTCAATGATCACAAGTTTATTTTCATTCGTAGTATTATTTTGATAGATAAACATGTTTTACAATTGATTTTAAAGTTGGGTTTATTTCATAATTGAAACATTGCCCAGCAAGCAAAATTACGTCATGATAACGTTGTGATGACGTGTTCCAGTGACGTTCAGGACTAGGCCAGATGACATGGTGATTTGGGGATGATTTAGACGTCTACGCGGGAACGTCAAGCTGACGTCGAAATATGACCGCTACCATGAATGGGCATGTTCAGTTATTCTGCTATGTACACAGTGTATATTCAGCAACTTTATACATAAAGCTATAATTATGTCCAGATTAACAATTTTATGCTACATTTTCAAAAAAAATAATACCACCCCATGTGGGATTTGAACTCGGGATCTACAACTTACAGGCCGGCTACCGCTACGCTAACTGTTCGCTGAAATATTCTGCTGTAGGTTGGAGTAATATAGCCTACTGTTTCAAAACACGGAACCCTTGTTATTTTTATACCGGTATAACATCCATGGAGTCGGGACAGTTTTATTAAAAACGATAGCTAATTTAATTCAAAACTGAATCTTTCATTGAGGGTCCCCTCAGTCAAAATTTACAAGTGTCACCAGTCGTGTGTGCAGTACACGCTTCGTTTATGAGCTATTGATCCGGGAAGTGCAAATCTGTCAATATATTTCCAACTTTACCGAACTTTTGTGGATCGCACATCACAGTGTAACAGTTTACAATCTGTAGCAAGCAGAACCCCGAAACACATGCTACAGCATGCAACTCCCAACTCAAATATTTACGCCTTGCAGTGTATTTTCTCTCTTTCAAAACAATCTGGCAACACGATATGCAAGTGAGACAATTGCAGGATTCCCCCGCAATTCATCTCCTCGTAGTCCCACCTCCACGAATAAACAGTTTGTTAATCAGCAGATGTCCACACGTGCTGATCACTCGGATTTTGGATAAAAAATAGCCCAGGCTGAGAAATACGTGATTGATTGCAACCATTTAGTTATCCTCATGGATATTTCAGTGGTGAGTGAAATTAGTTGGATAGTGATACTTGGGCCAGATCTGACCCGTCATGATATGACTTGAGCTGGCCCCGATTGGGCTCTCTCGATTCGTCCGGGTCCGTCCGTGCTTGCTGGGTGGGATTCCAGGGATCAAGTACCACCAGCAGGGGGGGGCGCAAGTACCACCTACCTTGAGAAACACTGCCAATAATATTATTAATTATTATTATTATTTCACTTTCACATGTTTGAAAACTACTACTAATGACCACCATGGATTTTGCACAAAAACTAAAAAAAAAAACCCTTTTTTTTTTTTTTTTTTTTTTTTTTTCACAGAGCCTTCCAAGTACCACCAGCAGGGGGCGCAAGTACCACCTACGGTACGCGTACCGTAGGTTGGGAACCACTGCCCTAGAAGATATTCAGATCCGAGTAGAGTAATGGAACCTGCCAAAACGGGCATAAACGGGGCATACATCGTTCACAATGTAAATAACGTATTTTCTGTCACATCGCGGTTCATTATGGTTGTTATATAATTCTGAGAACATGAATTAGCTATGTAACGACCCTCTGTGCTGCCGACAGCCTGATCTGTTTGCTGTCCGAGTGTCAATGAAGGAAACTGTACTTCTATTTGTTGGAATCCATATCTCTGAAACAAAATTGAGCATTCTGGAAGTGACAAAGCCGTTCGTTTATCAGCATTTAAGCACAATCACTCACAATAATAATTACTGATATTTATACCATGGTCTGGGTGAATACTCGATTCTGATTGGCTGCAGGGTGTCCATTAATTTGTGATAATGTACAGTGATAATGTACACCTAGCTAAATGGTCTGTTCACCGTTCATATCAATGCGCCAGGATCACGACAGAGCCGTTTGAGCGCTATACCACCGTTAATGCTTAATATGGTACTTTTATAAGTTTAGAAAAAAATTTAGTCGGTCAAAGTAACTATTTAGATTACCCCTGTGTGCTCAGTTTATTAAAATAACAACTATTTACAAATCAGATTTTCGTTCTGGTCAGCTGACAGAAGCCGGGCTCTCAGCTGTCAACTGTCAAACCCTCTGTTTACAACTTGCAGCAAGCCAGCCAGGCGCTCTGGGAGAGCGCGCGCTGTCTGTATCAGCGATACAAATCAAATCGAAGAGGAAAATGATTAGATCAACACGAACAAAACAACAAAATGGGCAGTTAACAGCAACACACTGAGAGACTTCCTTGTAGAAAACAACCTGGACAGCAACATTGAAAGCTTCAGATGGTTTTCAGTCTCCTCCAGCCTCGAGCCACTTACGTCTTATAAGACCCACAGACGTTAACGTAATTCCCTGGAATGCGAGTTTAACGAGCCAGTTACATGTCATTGCATTCTTAGACATCGCCGTTTGCTTTATTTTGTACGTTACATACAATTGGCCAAGTTATTACTAGTTAGTTTATGGGCTAGAAATTCTGCCGGGCAGCGGCCATTTTCTCCTATGAAAATCTCGAGCAGCCGAGGGGACTATTTTGTCTCCGCGGAAGCAACCGTCCTCGGCTTTGCCTCGGACGGTTCACGCCTCCGCGTCGTACATTCATTTCTGATAATGGACACCTCGTCGTGCATTAACCCTTACATATCAATATATAGATATAGATATATACTGTACATATAGATCTATATATCTATATCTATATCTATATATCTATATCTATATCTATATATCTATATCTATATAGATAATATATATCTATATATATATATATCTATCTATATCTATATCTATATATATATCTATATCTATCTATATCTATCTATCTATCTATCTATCTATATATATATATATATGCTGCTGAGCAGGGGGATATATTCCACAACACACGCAGCTCGAGTGCTATATTGCTTTTATAAAACGGTTTCCAAGTATGATAATATAATAATAATAATAATACTATAAGTCCGACTCCGACTGGCATGTCATTCTGATAGAGTCAGTTGAAACACTACTGTAAGGCGGGACCGCAAGAACATGCGGGTGATTTGATTGGATCGTTCTGGAGACTGAAGTTGACATTGGCCAATCCTGGCGCTTGCTGAGTAGCTGAGAGCTTTCTGGAATCCCCGACAGGCAGGTCGAGCCGCAGCGCTGCATTCTCAGGGCTTGCTGAGAAGCTGAATGCTTTCTGCAAAGCCGACACCAACTAACGTTACGGGGTTAAATGCGGGGTTAAATGCGGGGTTAACAGCCTTTCTTTTGCAAAGAAGACATTAGCCCGCATCTATTCTTGTACAAAACATCATTTTCTGCGAAGTATTAGTAAAGTTATAAGCGAAGATCGATTCACAAGGATCTGACAGCTGTCTCCGCCATTTTTTTTTTCTACGTTGTCATTTGAGGTAAGCCTTATTATTACTCTCTTAGTAAGAGAGTTGCCATGGCAACCAATAACCCATGGCCATGGGTTATTGAACTCGGTTACTGGAATTATACAATGGCTGTGAACCAATCAGATTGCTTGATTTGAGAGAGCCGTTTTATAAATATATATATATATATATATAAATGAATACTGAAATGTGCTTCACATTGCTGCTACACATTGTTGGCAATGAGCCAAAGTAGGTCGAAAACTTTGCAGGTATTTTGAGATTTTGAGTGATTTGGTTACTTTAATCTCCGTGGTACATCATGGCCAATATAATTATTTTCCTAAAACAAAACATTTATTTCTATGGTTTTGGTGGAATGCCACCATAGAAAATTGAATGTTTAAAGTCGAAGTGAACCGGAACGGAATGCAAGTAGCGTGAGCGTCGGAGACTGAAAACAAATCTTGTCTGAGATGACAGGGTTGAGAGGCGGACCATATAGGGTGTTGATGATTTGATTTGACAATTCTGGGGACTGGCTTTGGCATTGGCCAATCCTGGCGTGTTCCACCCCCAAATCGAGTGGGATTCAGCGTGTTGTCATGCTACGCAAGTGGGATCCGCCGAGTACCAGGCAGCCAGCTGATTCTGTGCGGAACGAGCGGACAATCCGATGCATGGGCCCGCCTGGAATGTCCGAGGGGCGACCCCTGACAACCAGGCTCTCAGGCGCGCGCCATTATCGCTATTGCGGTAAATACAATATTCCTGGAATGCTAGATTTAACGAGCCAGTTACATTTCTTTGCATTCTTAAAGTCCCTGGAAACCAGAAATATTTTTTTATTTTTTAGCATTTTGAGTTCATCACATCACAGGAACCTATGTTAATAAGCCACCAGCCAAATTTGAACGATGATGAACGTCGCAAAGTATATAAATTTAGGTTTGACAGTCATGACAAAAGTCATGAGAATCAATTAGATTTTAGACTGTCTTTTCTCCCGCTGACTGTGTGGGCGTGTCCCGTGTGTGTGCGTGCAGCAGAGTCCTACGCGGGTCTGATTTTCAAGACCAGGTTCCGCCCGGCCCCGCGACGTGCAGTACCGACCCCGCTCCGCGAACCCGCACATATGATCAATCAGTACCGCGACCCACCCCGCCCTGCAGACATGAGACCCGCGCTCCGATCCGGAACCGCATATATATAATAACCGTTAATCTGCAGTGCAAACATTTTGTAGTGAACCTAACGAAACTGCCACCGTTTCACACGTTTCTGGCCGAGACTCGTCAGCTGATGTAGAATTAGCTTTTAGCAGCTGCTAGCTCACTAACCAGCTGGATAGCTCTGCTATCAGACACACAGACAGTTACAGCAAGCAAAGTGACTTACCAGCTATTTCCAATATGTCCGGTATAATCCATACTGCCTTTATGATTGCTGTTGGAGGAACGTAAATCCACGTTGGGATGAGACCTCTCCACTTTCACGCTATCCATCCATGTCATGTTGTTGCCTGTTGCTATGAAAACAGCCAGTGTGTATGTTTGACTGTAGTGGAAGCTAACGTTAGCCTACTATATTATCTGTCCGACTCGTCTGTCTCCAATCAATCACCATGTTTTGTGCAGTTCATAATAGCATCACACAATGCACAGTATGCGCATACTTGAAAACGTGCGTCAGAAACTTTTCTCCTCTTCGAGTCAGACCAGCTGCCAGACACACCCCCTGCCAGACACACCCCCTGCCTCCATCTGAGTGCAACAGAAAAACATACATGGCATATACGTTGTCGTTGTTCCACCCGCCCCCCGTCCGCATTTAGTTAATTTTTACCCGCCGCTCGACCCACCAATTTACAGAAGTGTATTTTTTTACCCGCCCCCCGCGTTTTTTTGCGGGTACCCGGCGGGGGCCCCGCGGAACCCCGACCCGGTGCAGGACTCTGGCGTGCAGGACTGCAGGTCTCCTCTGAGAGAGAGAGAGAGCGAGAGAGAGAGGGGGAGGGAAACAGAGAGAGAGAGAGAAGGAAAGAGAGATGGAGTGTGTGTGTGTGTGTGTGTGTGTGTGTGTGTGTGTGTGTGTGTGTGTGTGTGTGTGTGTGTGTGTTCGCTCGTTGCTCGGCGCATACTGACAGAGGAAGAGAGACTGCCGCTGCGAGTGCACAGCGCTACTGTGTGTGTGTGTGCGTGCATGCATGTGTGTGATTCGATTAAATCTTATGACGTGATAAGATCATTCATTTTAGCACCGCGCGCACCGCTCTCTTCAATGAGGAAGTGGAAATTCAGACCTTGTAGAAAAGTGCCGATTTTGGGGGTTTGGGTTGAAACTAATGTCTCCTACTTTCTGAGGCACACAATTACTCACATAAGACCCTAAATTTAATAGTTAGAAGGTTTTTGTGGATTTTGGTTTTCTTTATTGTGTATACAGTATCAACATACAATTGGCCAAGTTAGTAGTTAGTTTATGGGATAGGAATTCTGCCAGATGACAGGCACTAGGTGCCATTTTCTCTTTCATTTGGAAGAGAAAATTATGCTGAAATGAATATTTGATTGACAGCTGCCATGTCGTGATATGATTGGTTGAAATGGGGTAGAAATTTGATAGTACTAGGTGACGTCAGCAAACTGTAGATTACTGTTATGAATGAAATCTTGAAAAATGAACTTTTCATGTGAAAAAGTGTGAAAAACTAAAGAAATTAGATTTTTGTGATTTTCTTTGCATACATTATTAAATAGGTGCAGTGCATACCCAGGTATTTGAACTAAAATAAAATAAAAGTGATTTTTGGGTTCAGCTTGACTTTAAAGCTATATTTTCCCTCATCTTTTTCTCTTAGACACATACCAGATTAAAATACTCATACCTTTTGATCTGAGAGAGCTATCTCACTCATTCAGAAAGTTATATAGAGGTCAGTTTCTAATTTATGAAAATATAAAAAGAAAAAGAAAATAATTTAAATGTCAAAATTTTACCTTGTGAAGGACCAGCACACAATTGTCACTGAAACAATATAATATTATGCATTCGTGCTGTGACTATAATGTGCTTAACTCATTGAGTGCCAGCCACTTTTGGAAAACGGATGCTCCCAGTGCCAGCCCTTTCAGAGCGTTTTCAGTGATTTCTCAAGACCCACAGAATATTGTGTGATATTACTATGTAAACACCGAACACGCCCAAAGAACGATGAGACTCTCTTGTATCATCAGCAAATAAAAGTTTATTGATATCATTTTCCGTTCTTTAGTTATCAGCAGTAGAAGATAGGTTGGTTTCAGCAAAAACAGACGTTTCAAACTAGAAGCTGAGATAATGAGCCTTTTGTGAAATGAAGCATTTCAAGCACATCACTGACTCTGAAGCTAATATTTTCTGATGTAGTGACACCTCACAAATAATTTCCTTCAATAAAACAGCGAAAACAAAGGAATTTTGATGGCAAAATAATATTTTTTAGCTGCAACCAGCAGCGCTGGCCCCTGCGTGCGCAGACCCTACACCTTCTTGCTGGTCTTGATTTACTGCTGGTGGGCATCAGATATTCTAGCTTGTGTTTGCCATCAAGCCTGCTGTCTGGGTCAGTGTTGTATGGTGCCCTGCGTGCCCCACCCCCCTCAACTGCAAACCCCTCCTCCGTGGGAGTGTCTCTGGTGGCTCTCTGCTCTGAATTTTCCGCTGCACGTTTCAAAGTGCGCTGGCTGCACCCAGCCTATTTTCACAGCGCTCCGCCGTTTTTGTCGCCGGCTCCCAGCGCTTCCAGCTGAGAATAATTTATCTTTTCAGAAAGACGCTGGTGTCGGGTGCTCCTTTTCTGGCAACTAATCATGTGGAGGGGCTATCGCAACAGACAGAAAGGCTCAATTGTGGGAGCAGATTGGCTGCTGTTCACAGGCACAGCTAACGTTACAGCATGCATCGGTTTCCGTGTGCCCACGGCTTCTTCTCTGTTTTTTTCCTCACCTTTCTCTAATCTGGAGAGCACTGTCGCCACCTAATGGGTCCATAAAATAGCTTATACACCTTCAACATCCCCCATATTTTTACAGGAGATGCATCAGGCTTTGATCCACGTCCCACCGTCAAAAAACGCAATTGACAACTTTAGTCGTCATTGGCACTGAATGAGTTAAGATGCCATATAAGCCTCAGGTAAAGTCTCAGGTGGTGTCCCCATGGCATCGTGTGAAAACATGAAAGCAGCCACAGAGCTCTATTGGCTCTGCTGCCTGGGCTTCTGTCTGACCTTTGAGTGCAGCTGGGCACCACTTTTATTCAATTCTCTATTGACTCCCCTCCAGACAACAGAAAACCTCATCTTCTACCTGAGGCCAGGAGCGGGGTGGGTTAGGAGAGGCACTTTCCATGTAAGTTGGCTGTGTTTTTTGGAGTTTGATAGACTATCATCACATGATCAGAAATCGCACAAATCTAAGTAATAATATTTCATAGGAAATTCGGATGATATTTGCTGCAGTTTATTAGTTGTTGTATTCATCCATCCAGGCGCACAAATGGGGCATAAAACGTCACAGTTCACAACGGTTTCATTCGTTTTGATGAAAGGGTGTCCTTGCAGGTGTTAGTGTGGCTTCCCTATCGACAAGCCCTGCCTCCCTCTGGGGAAATCATGCTTCCTTCATGGGCAAGATCTTGTAGGATTTGTGTGTGTATGTGTGTGTGTGTGTGTGTGTGTGTGTGTGTGTGTGTGTGTTTTTTTTTGTTTTTTTTGTTCAGGTGCAAGGGCATGTCACGGCTTACCATGGCGTGACTAACACACATTGGGGCAGGCATATTTTGGAGTGTCCTTGAACACCATCTGAGGGGGCGGGGGGGTGCCCAAGCGGGGGTGAGAAACAGAGAATGGGTCATCTTAGGTTACATAGCGATGCCCACCGTTGCTTTGGCATCTCCCCACTGCTCGGCCAATTGCAGCCAAGGACTCGGTGATGCAGTGCCGCCCTCACTGGAGGGATTCCTAGGAGCTGCCGCGTGACGCAGACTTAAACAGTCTCCCCTGCTGCCTCTCTCCTCCTCCCCCTGTCTCCTCCTGCCCCTCTCTCCTCCTCCCCCTGTCTCCTCCTGCCCCTCTCTCCTCCCCCCCCCCCCCCCTCCATCTCCCCCTGGCTCCTCTCAGGCTTGCGCTCGCATCTGTGTGTGTGTGTGTGCGCATGTGTGTGTGTGCGCGTGCGCGAGTGCGTGTGTATACGTGCATGCACGTGTGTTTGAACAGGGGGTGATCTAGCGCCATCCACATTGCTCCCACAAGACTGGCTACATAGACGGCAGACAGAGTCATCACCCACCAGGCTCCACCTCTTACGCTCCCTCCCTCCCTCCCTCTCTCTTTCTCTCTCTCCCTCTCTCTGTCTCCCAGCCACACACACACACACACACACACACACACACACACACACACACACACACACACACACACACACACACACACACACACACACACACACACACACACACACACACACTCCCTCTCACTCCAAGACTCCCTCCTTCTCCTTCAGATGAGCGCGCCTCCTTGTCAGGGCAAGCAGAATTGGAGCTGTGAAGGTGTGCCGCTGTGCCAGGTAAGAGCATACATTTCATATTGGGGCTACAGCAGAAGTTACAAAGATAGAAAGATAGGAGTGGAGTGTGATAGGAAGTGAAGATAGGAGTGGTGTGTTTTTTAGGCTGGCTGTGTGGCTGTTGATGTGTTGCTGTCTGTCTCTGTGCTCTCTGGGCGACACGTTGAGCAAGGGGCGGGCGGTTCGAGGGGGGAAGTACACTTTGCTACAACTCCGAGCCACTCCAACCATTTTTTGGCGCCTGTTTCCACCGTGCCGCCCCCCTTTTGTAGGCTTGCTTTTAGGCGTGTTTCGCCGGGTGGAGTGCAGCAGCTCTCCTGCTGCATATAGAGCACGTCTGCGGTTGTGAGGGGAGACCACACGGTTGTGGATGTGTGGGCGGATGGAGAGAAGTGAGGAGGGGAGGGGAGACCAGAAGCTGCTTTCATCCTGGGGAAGCTAATCCCTACATTTGCTCACCTCTCTCTCTCCCATCCACATCAGATAAAAAGGGCTCCGCTGCTCCGTCTTCTCTTCCTATGCCCCCTCCCCTCCTCGTCCTCTCTCCATCCGTCACTTGTGATGGGTTTATCTTGGGTATGACTGACTAGGAAGGGAAGAGGCAAGATATTGATTGGGAAATGAGCTGTAATGCCATCTGGAAAGGGAACAAGACATCCCTCCTGCTCCTGTTCTTAACCCCTTGTTTGTGACTTCCCTCCTGCATGCTTTTGTCTTGTATCAGCCTGGTTTCCAGAATAAAATGTCAGCATTGTACATTTCTGTAATCCACCGATAAATAGCAACGTTTCTGAACCAAAACTCTCTCTCTCTCTCTCTCTCTCTCTCTCTCTCTCTCTCTCTCTCTCTCTCTCTCTCTCTCTCTCTCTCTCTCTCTCTCTCTCTCTCTCTCTCTATATTTAAGCAATATAGCATGAGAGCTAGTGTGTTGTGGCAAATATATCCCGCTGATCAGTTGTTATCCCACTCGGCCTGCGGCCTCGTGGGATAACAACTGATCAGCGGGATATATGCCACAACACACGCTGCACGAGTGCTATATTGCTTTTATAAAACGGTTTCCAAGTATGATAATATAAATATAATAATAATACTATAAGTCCGACTGGCATGGTATTCTGATAGAGTCAGTTGAAACACTACTGTAAGGCGGGACCTCTAGCAAGAAGATAGACGTGCGGGTGATTTGATTGGATCGTTCTGGAGACTGAAGTTGACATTGGCCAATCCTGGCGCTTTGCTTTCTGCAAAGCCCGACACCAACTAACGTTACGGGGTTAAATGCGGGGTTAAATGCGGGGTTAACAGCCTTTTTTTTGCAAAGAAGACATTAGCCCGCATCTATTCTTGTACAAAACATAATTTTCTGCGAAGTATTAGTAAAGTTATAAGCGAAGATCGATTCACAAGGATCTGACAGCTGTCTCCGCCATTTGTTTTTTTTGAGGTAACCAAAGGCTTTTAGTAAGAGTTGCCATGGCAACCAATAACCCATGGCCATGGGTTATTGGAGTGGGTTATTGGATTTATACAATGGCTGTGAACCAATCAGATTGCTTGATTTGAGAGAGCCGTTTTATAAATATACAGTATATAATCACATTTCTAGATAAGTGTATATCAACGTTATAGCCTGCTATTGAAATAGCGTGGTGGCCAGTAGGGGCGCTGTGTTCGGGGTGGATGGAAGGCGGCTGTAAACACTCATCTTTCATGCCTCAGAGAGGCGTGTTCATGTCCCGGCATGTCCAAAGTCTACATTTCAACCTTAAGTCACATTTAACGTTTTAGTTATTTAAGCCTGACCCAGACCTTAATCCTAACCAAGATGTTTTAGGCCTACTTGCCTAAACATGACATGAGAAGTTGTTAAAGTTGTTTTATTTGCGTTTAACGTTGGCAATAAGGCTGCGAGGTTTTCATATTAACCGCAGTTTTGTATCAAATTTACCTTGAGATCGTGCGTATCCCTGCTTTGCAGACACGTAAAATGCCAATGTTTTATTCTGGCGACCAGGCTGTGTATCCATGTGCTGATAATGTATCAGATGAGCTCATACCTCATCGTGCTCAGTGGCCTTCTATACGACCAGGCTGTGTATCCATGTGCTGATAATGTATCAGATGAGCTCATACCTCATCGTGCTCAGTGGCCTTCTATACGACCAGGCTGTGTATCCATGTGCTGATAATGTATCAGATGAGCTCATACCTCATCGTGCTCAGTGGCCTTACTATACGACCAGGCTTTGTATCCATGTGCTGATGATGTATCAGTCGAGCTCATACCTCATCGTGCTCAGTGGCCTTCTATACGACCAGGCTTTGTATCCATGTGCTGATAATGTATCAGACAAGCTCATACCTCATCGTGCTCAGTGGCCTTCTATATGACCAGGCTTTGTATCCATGTGCTGATGATGTATCAGACAAGCTCATACCTCATCGTGCTCAGTGGCCTTCTATACGACCAGGCTGTGTATCCATGTGCTGATAATGTATCAGATGAGCTCATACCTCATCGTGCTCAGTGGCCTTCTATACGACCAGGCTGTGTATCCATGTGCTGATAATGTATCAGATGAGCTCATACCTCATCGTGCTCAGTGGCCTTACTATACGACCAGGCTGTGTATCCATGTGCTGATAATGTATCAGATGAGCTCATACCTCATCGTGCTCAGTGGCCTTCTATACGACCAGGCTGTGTATCCATGTGCTGATAATGTATCAGATGAGCTCATACCTCATCGTGCTCAGTGGCCTTCTATACGACCAGGCTGTGTATCCATGTGCTGATAATGTATCAGATGAGCTCATACCTCATCGTGCTCAGTGGCCTACACGGCGAGGAGAAAAGCCACTCCAGCTCCATATGTTACCCAATACCTCTGCTATTGTTGTGATTGGTGGGACCCCCCCCTCTCTGTTCGCTGTAGAAGAGGCTTATCACCTCCCCCAGTTCACTGATACAGCGCCCGTTGGCCACTGCACACGGAATGGGAATGGCTCGCGGCTCTCTGCGAGCATGTCAAGCATATCCCTGGCTTTCGCTAACAAATAAGGCATCGTCAAGGTGGCGGCTGCCTATTACGCACCCCCCCCCCCCTCCCGTGCACGCGGCCGCCCCGCTCCTGGATTACCCAATATCTCAGGAGGCAGGGATCAGCCAATGCAATGAGAGAAGGGAGAAGAACGAGTGATGGGAGAGGGAAGCAGGGGTAGCTCAGGTGTAGCCGTTTAGCGCTCGGAATACATTACAGACTGAGGGAGCGTCGAACTGTTACCAGGTGATACAGAGAGGGAGAGAGGCAGCCCTTCCACACCCAAAATCTAAATGAGCCCTCAGCTCATTTCCCAAGACAGACCTGATGTTGACAGACTCTGTGGGAGCGTCTGGAGATGCTCCATTTCATAAGCACTAACTGAATCAGCACGGCGGCAGAGCACTGATGGATGGTCGCCGGCGATGGCTTTTTGAAACACCTCCGGGGTGCTTTTCAAACGGTCGGGATTCAAGGATGCTGGTGGGAGTGCTGCCGCGCCGCGTGGCTGTTTTATGATGATTCAACGCAGCAGCAACCAGGCAGGGGCAATCATTATGGGGACGACAATGACCTCTGATCTTGTTTACACCAAGCTGGGGGGGTGGGGCGGGATGGGTGTTGACTCCAAAACTAATCAAGTGTCCACTCAACTGTTGCCGGAGGTGGCGTCCTTTTTGATCATGCTTATTAAAGAGCTTTTAATGAGAAGTACAGGCCCAAAGCCCCGAGCCGTATGTCCAAACAGCCCTCACCTTTTTTTTGTCCAGGGCCCGAGTTATTTTCGAGGGAACGTCTCAAAAAGCCAAAGGGCATCTGGCAGGATGACTTTGCATTGAGCTTTATGGGACAGTTAGAGCTGGAGGGAATGATGAGAGGTGCAGGACGGAGACAAGGAAGCAGAGAGCAGGGCGTGTGTGTTTCTGCTGTTGAGAGCAATAGAAAATGGAGGATATAAATAGCATCTCTCTTATGATTTGACCTTGTGTGGCCATTTGGTCGTAGGCGCCTGTGAGGAGGGACAGGCATGGATCAGTGGCACTGTTGCTCATGCTGGCAGTGATGGATGCCTCCAATATCAGGAGCTGTTGTCCCGCTCTCCTCGCTAGGGCTGTTCTACATGTCGGGGGGGGGGGGGGAGGGGGGGGAGGAGTACACCTCCCTAGATTGTTGGGAGCATAGACTATCTCTATATATTATATATTCTATGATATGATATGATATGATATGATATCTTCTATTATAGACTGTACAAAAATATTAACGTAGCCACTGTCATGTGACCCATTGGTTTGTGGACTCCCATTTTGAAGCCTTGAGTTTGGCGTTTTGACCGTCGCCATCTTGGATGAGAAGAGCCGCAGTGCCACCAACTGACTGGTCTGTGATCGGCCAGCCGTCAATCACTCCCCAAAGCATAATCTACTTTATCGTCTATTTTCCTCTATATTGGACCATAATTTACAAAATGAACGTCATGCTGTATCAAAGAAGACTTGAAACTAGGCTTGAAACCGCCGACACGGCCAATTGTGCCTGTAGGAACGTCTGACCAAGCCGGAAGTACTGCTCCCGGGAATTGTACCTGGGTCTCCGGACTCTCCGGGAAGGTAAGCAAGTCCCCCCCCCCCCCCCCTTTTTTTTTTTACCTCTACACTACTCATGCCCCATCTGCTGAAGAATTGAGTGAGAAAAGTCACAGAGAAATGCAGCTAAATAAACCAGCTTCATGTTTTAATTCATCCAATTAAACATGAGTGCACACACTTTCTTGCCATGGTTTTTCTTTTGTTCACGGGGACAGAAAATTGTATGCCACCTGTTTGTGAGTCAACAACATAGCATCCTTGAGTGAGATGATCCCTCTACTGCAATGTTCTTTTTGCAGATGAAACAGGCTATCTGACTGAGATGTGAGAATTAAATTTTCCAGCCCATTCTCAATCCCACTAAATGATGGTAATGTGATGATATTGGTTGTCAAATCGAGCACAGAATGGCTGAATGTGGAAATGTTACCATTCTTAAAACAACACTCCTTGAATGTTGGATTTTGCTCACCTTATTGGTAGGGAAGTTTCATAAATGAGTCCATTTCAACCAGGCTTTCCCAACTCAGAAATAGTGGATAGTGGATTACATAGAGGATTAGGGAATAGGGATTGTGATGGATGCTCTTGTGTGCCTATTCTTCTTTTTCAAAGTGAGGGAAGAGGAATCATACGCCACACCAAAACAAAACATTCAAATTTAACTTGACTGATTTTCTCCAACCATTTTCAACCTGGGCCTATGTTTTTCCATCATACCTATGAATTTTGCCCAAAATCTCATGAGCTGCTTCCCTACAGAGCTATCGTACGTCTTGCTTGCCCACATGTGCAGCTCTCCAATACAGTCCTATAGGGCCGATGGACGATGGAGAATAATGTTGATCAGTATGACAGAAGAAAATAGGAACAAATTAGGTCTATATTAAAAATAGCCGAAGCTGTACTTAATAAAAGAAAATAAAAAAGTTATTCTGCCTCACCTTCGCCTCAGTTTGACATAATCGACATGCTGAATTCACACATCACATTTCTTCAGAAAAACATATTGCAAACTATTTACGACCACCCTAAAATCAATCAATGTACTAAACAGAGAGAGTTTTTCGGGGCTGACTGTGTTGGTATCAGCATCGTCATAAAGGCGTGATAATTATCTTGGTCTAAGAGAAGTCCTGATTTGAAGCTCGGTGTTTGACAAGGTCTGTGCAACTCAGGACTGCTTGAAGGCCCAGATGACATGATCAATCCGCCCGCTACAATGGAACACACAAACACACACGCACATTCCATCCACACCATTGAATTGAGGCACGTTGAATATTCTTGCAAGAGTAATGTCATCACTGCAGCTAGTTTCATCATCCTTGTTAGAGCGAGCCAACTGGTTTCACTAGACTTTTGCTCAATGTCACCAATTGTAACTTAAATAAACTACATTTTCATATAGGCCTAAATTTTAATTTTAATTTTTTTGCTGCTCTCCATCATCAATTTAATATAACAGATAGATGGTTTTCACAGACTTGTCAGTCCTGTCTGCTGGGACGTTTTCAGAGATGTCCTGTACTGGGGTTCAATTTAGAATGTTGTTGTTTTTGTTGTTTTGTTGTTTTTGTTGTTAAAACCGTCTATATTTTCAAGGTGGTTAAAACGAGAGATGTTAATGAATGAGACCTCTTGCGGTCGTGTGAGTAGGGTTAGGTGGATTGGTAGCATCATTCCCCGCCTCACTTTTTCGTCACGAGAGACCCAGTTCACATCCTGAAATGTTCAGTTTTGAACTGATGGAAAAGAAACCGCACACACTCTGGCTCTTAGATGCAACAATTTAAAATGTAATAGGAAACGTTTCAGAATGAGACACAACCATAAATAGACAAGACGAGACACACCTCTGAGCACACCTGCAGAGGATGATTACTACATTAGAAGTGTTTTTAACTGTAACCCCTAACCATAACCAAGTTGTTTTAGTTGCCTAACCTTAACCAAGTTGTTTTAGTTGCCTAAACCCAACCAAGTTGTTTTAGTTGCCTAACCTTAACCAAGTTGTTTTAGTAGCCTAAACATAACCAAGTTGTTTTAGTAGCCTAAACATAACCAAGTTGTTTTAGTTGCCTAACCTTAACCAAGTTGTTTTAGTTGCCTAACCTTAACCAAGTTGTTTTAGTTGCCTAACCTTAACCAAGTTGTTTTAGTTGCCTAACCTTAACCAAGTTGTTTTAGTTGCCTAAACCCAACCAAGTTGTTTTAGTTGCCTAACCTTAACCAAGTTGTTTTAGTTGCCTAAACCCAACCAAGTTGTTTTAGTTGCCTAACCTTAACCAAGTTGTTTTAGTAGCCTAAACATAACCAAGTTGCTTTAGTTGCCTAACCTTAACCAAGTTGTTTTTGTTGCCTAAACCCAACCAAGTTGCTTTAGTTGCCTAACCTTAACCAAGTTGTTTTAGTTGCCTAAACCCAACCAAGTTGTTTTAGTTGCCCTTAACCAAGTTGTTTTAGTTGCCTAAACATAACCAAGTTGTTTTAGACGGCACGGTGGCTCAGTGGTTAACACTGTTGCCTCACAGCAAGAAGGTCCCGGGTTCGAACCCCGGTCCGTCCCAGGTCCTTTCTGTGTGGAGTTTGCATATTCTCCCCGTGTCCGTGTGGGTTTTCTCCGGGTGCTCCGGTTTCCTCCCACCATCAAGAAAGACATGTATGTTAGGGTTAATACTCCTGTCAGTGCCCCTGACCAAGGTACTGGCAAAAGAACTGGAGTTGGTCCCCGGGCGCTGCACAGTGGCTGCCCACTGCTCCTAGTTCTAGGAAGGTTCCTAGTAGAGGATGGGTCAAATGCAGAGGATGAATTTCCCCAAGGGGATAAATAAAGGATAACTTAACTTAACTTAACTTAGTTGCCTAACCTTAACCAAGTTGTTTTAGTTGCCTAAACCCAACCAAGTTGTTTTAGTTGCCTAACCTTAACCAAGTTGTTTTAGTTGCCTAAACATAACCAAGTTGCTTTAGTTGCCTAACCTTAACCAAGTTGTTTTTGTTGCATAAACCCAACCAAGTTGTTTTAGTTGCCTAACCTTAACCAACTTGTTTTTGTTGCCTAAACCCAACCAAGTTGTTTTAGTTGCCTAACCTTAACCAACTTGTTTTTGTTGCCTAAACCCAACCAAGTTGTTTTTGTTGCCTAAACCCAACCAAGTTGTTTTAGTTGCCTAAACCCAACCAAGTTGTTTTAGTTGCCTAAACCCAACCAAGTTGTTTTAGTTGCCTAACCTTAACCAAGTTGTTTTAGTTGCCTAAACCCAACCAAGTTGCTTTAGTTGCCTAATCCCAACCAAGTTGTTTTAGTTGCCTAAACCCAACCAAGTTGTTTTAGTTGCCTAAACCCAACCAAGTTGTTTTAGTTGCATAAACCCAACCAAGTTGTTTTAGTTGCATAAACCCAACCAAGTTGCTTTAGTTGCCTAACCTTAACCAACTTGTTTTTGTTGCCTAAACCCAACCAAGTTGTTTTAGTTGCCTAAACCCAACCAAGTTGTTTTAGTTGCCTAAACCCAACCAAGTTGTTTTAGTTGCCTAAACATGACCGTTTTCAACCAGGGAACGCGGCGCCACCAATCCAAGCGAGCCTCCCCACTGTCACCACCGTGCTGGCCTTTCCTGCGGTGTGCACACAGATCCTCCCCCGCTGTGCAGGTAGCGTCGAGAAACGACATTTAGCTATTCTCTCGTTTTGGTATGAGGACATGTTGCAAAATCCACCATGCAGCTCATTTGACAGTATCTATCACATGGTGTACAGTTGCTGAATTCAACAGCAAGAGTGGGTTCTCTCCTTACAATACAACAAACCTTATTCTGGGTGTTATTTGAACCAGCGTATTGCTTGGTTTTTGACAAAGGCCCGTTCTGTCCACTGTTTCTACCTGCATATATTCATATCATGTTCAGCACACTGCAACACTTTGTGTTAAGTCACACTGAGTCAGAGAGATTCAATGCCACAGCCTGAGCCTGAACAGAGTGTCTACTGTAATGAAGCCTATAAACATGCAGTCTATAATGTGTCTCGGGTCTCGGTTTGAGATGCAACAACAACCCCTTTTGCGTGAGTGAGACAATTTGAAAAGAGTTGAATGGCTTCACAAAGCGAATCAACATCGCAATATCATCATCCAGGTTTATCATCCGAAGGGAAATCAAAATAATATTAAAGGATGTATACAGTGTCAACATCAGTTACTTTGCGAATCCATCTCTTGACGTACATCTAGCCTGCCTGGTCATAAACATATTATAGTCTCCACACACTGTATCGAAGGAGCCTTCATCTCATGGCATTGTCATGACTTGCTGTCAGAGAGATTCTCATTTAACAAAAGATTGCTTAGGTATATATTGAGGTGGAGGGGAGGTGTTTCATTGTGATAGGTGAGAAAGCGAAAATGATTTTGTGGCCAAACTTCCTTCCAGTCCAGAGTGCTGTAATTTCAAAATCCCCTTCAGGAGGAAATTGCTTTTGCCCTCCATTTTTTTTAATATCCTGATTCATACTTAGCGCCGGTAAAACGCATCATCTTGCAGCGGCATTTTCACCCGCTGCAGCCCGATGGGTCTTATTGCGGGCAAGTTATTAGAGATCAACGCCATCTGGGTGTGTGGGACTGCTGAGAGACACAGGCTCTGCCCCATGTGCTCCGTGCCTTCCCTCTTTACCTTGTGGGCCAACCTTCCCCTGTGCCCCCTGAATGAGTAGATCAATAATTACTGAAGACCATACGGTGTGACAGAGGAGGAGCCTGAAGGGCATGCGGTGTGACAGAGGAGGAGCCTGAAGTGCATGTGGTGTGACAGAGGAGGAGCTTGGAGGACATTCTCAATGTTTTATGCATGTAATAAGGGGTGAAGACTTGCATTCAATTTGAAGGCCATCCCACTCTCCCTCCCTTGCGTACCTACAGTAAAACACTCACGCACATCCACTCAGCCGTTTGTCACATGTAAAGGGGTATGGGGGCATCCCATGGTGCGCCTGCTCTTCATGCTGATATGAAGGCAATAACCTGGTGGACAAGAGAATAGAATAGAGAGCGTGTCCCCGGGGTGATGTGGGTAATGACCTAACCAACTGCTGTGTTTTGTGTAATTGTGTTTTTGCCTCACATTGTTCAGACACAGTCTTTTGGCTGAGACGATTAGATTAGTGCTGTTCTGCTATGCTCCCCTGTTGACTTAGCCGCTTGAGAGTGTAAGTGGCAGCATGGAGATGAGGTCCATTCTTCAGAGTGGAGCCACTGTTATTAATGAGTTTCCAAAAGTGAAATAGCTGTCGTTTGACGTCGGAATGAAGTTGGACTGGCACAAAAGCGGGGGGACAACTGGGAACGGCAGTTTCACAAGAAATGCATCAATTTGGACAGAATGACACATTCGAGTGCCACGCTGCGTCTTCTCTAAGGCGGAAAGAGCCAATTGAGTTTGAAGGCTTTTACAAGCGCTCAGTTCTCCAGAGCCTCTGCTGGTGTCCCCACTGTATGCCAGCATGGTATGACCCAGAAAGGGGCCTCTTCACTCTGCTACAGTTTGGTCACCGCTCCTAGCGCCCTTGAGGACACACGAGTCATAAAGCAATAGGACACCCAGCAGTGTGCGAGATACAGTGGGATGGAAAAGCAATTAAAATCAGTGTCACCCGGCTCCGCCCTGTCCGTGACACCAATGACCTTGGCCGGTTCAAAACGTGTCACGTTCATTTTGAGGAGATGCTGCATCAATATACAGCGTGCACAGAGTTGTCCATATTTGATCAGCATTCAAGACAAAATATTTTGAATAGAACCTGGAGTGAAGATGCTCCCCTCTTCATAAAGGGGTCCCCCCACACACACAGTGTGTCCCAGCCCTCCTGCAGAAGGCGAGATTGCGAGGGAACGCCGGGGCCGATAAGGAGGAAGGCATCCCTCTCTTCACCCTGCCTTTTCTCATCTCTGGCCCCCACAATTCTCCATTACCGCTAGTCGAACTGTGTGTGTGTGTGTGTGTGTGTGTGTGTGTGTGTGCGCGCCCCTCGCCGCGGCCGACCGCTGAGATTTGCCTCTGATGCAAACATCCTTGTTTGTCGCCATGGCAACCAAGTCCTCCTGCCTGCTGTATGGGTTGTCATGCCAGCCGGACTCCCCCGTGCTCTCTCTGTCATAGGTTGAGAGCCGAGTACTCGGATGGAACGAGTATCCAGTACAAATGATGTACTTTTTATGAGTATGAGTGTCATCCGAGCACAATGTGTCAATATCCATACTGGTGATTAGAGCTGGCAGATCACATCATATCTGTACTGGTGATTAGAGCTGGCAGATCACATCATATATGTACTGGTGATTAGAGCTGGCAGATCACATCATATCTGTACTGGTGATTAGAGCTGGTAGATCACATCATATATGTACTGGTGATTAGAGCTGGCAGATCACATCATATCTGTACTGGTGATTAGAGCTGGTAGATCACATCATATATGTACTGGTGATTAGAGCTGGCAGATCACATCATATCTGTACTGGTGATTAGAGCTGGTAGATCACATCATATATGTACTGGTGATTAGAGCTGGCAGATCACATCATATCTGTACTGATGATTAGAGCTGGCAGATCACATCATATCTGTACTGGTGATTAGAGCTGGTAGATCACATCATATCTGTACTGGTGATTAGAGCTGGCAGATCACATCATATCTGTACTGGTGATTAGAGCTGGTCTCCTTTAAAACATGACAATACCACTACTCTTAAAGTGATACCCATACAAATAGAGTACTTCATTCCATACCTCTTTTTTGCAGCCATAATTGGAATGTTTTGTTGGCATGTTGGCCCGCTGAACTGCCAACAACAATAATAAAAGCCACACCCACTTTCAGTCTAAACCCCGCTCACTTTCAATTTAAGCCATGCTGCAAAAAATAAATAAAAATAAATAAATCACATTTCAGCATTACAGCCTCAACTCCTGGAATGTTTTCAGTTGAGAGAGTAGCCCGACCAGCACAGACAAGAGTCAATTTCTGGAATAATGGCGCGACCAGCCAAAGCCGAGAGAGAGAGAGAGAGAGAGAGAGAGAGAGAGGCAGGAGAGAGCGAGAGAGAGAGAGAGAGAAGAGAGAGAGAGAGAGGAGAGAGAGAGAGAGAGAGAGAGAGAGAGAGAGAGAGAGAGAGAGAGACGAAGAACAGTGAGGGGGGCTCAGTTTCCACTCCTCTTGTTTTTCTCTACCATCTCCCAGCCCCCCTATCCTCCTAAACTGACATGTTTGGGGCTCCCGTGAGTGTCTTGGGGTGGGCAGATACAGGCCTTCCTTCCCAAACATGTCAAACAGCGCCAAGAGGCCAGCCCAGCCCACCGGGGGATAATATCTAGGCATCTGGCATCTTACATTTGATATAATGCTAGTATGGGGTCTGCGATAGTAGCAGAAGTGATTGTACTTCCTTAAGCCATTTGACTCCTGCACATCGC